>NC_081449.1:13015792-13052955 GCF_007210705.1 Tigriopus californicus | reverse complement strand
GGCAAACAAACTTTAAACATGTTCAAATCGAGAAATGTTTGTGAAATGCTTGTGAAATGCCAAACAATGTTTGTCAAATGGCTAATTATTTGCCGAATTATTTGTCGTGTAGACGCACCATTACTTCTTCAATGTCAAAACAAAGAGACAAGAGGTTGCATAAAAAATCAATGGCATCTTCTCATGATTTCTTTCTCATTTCCTGTTCTAATTGTGGGGTCAAAGCTGGATTGGACTTTCTCAACACATAAATACAAAAAACTTATTCAATTTAATTAATTTTTATTTTCATGTATTTTTTGAATGACCAAGGAACTACAGTTGCCAGATCAGGAATTTTGGTCACAAATATGTCCAACTCTGACTTAAATCCTGCTACTGGATAAGCACCTGCATTCTCCCGATAAATATTCGAGGGCAAAAATTTAACAATTAAGGAGTCCAAGAAAGAAGGCACTTCATTGTTCTAACTAGCCTGGATTCCTGAAGGCTTGAAGGTGCTCTCAAAACGCACGTTAACCCTCTTCGGTCACTAGACATGACCCTTAATCCTGGATTGGGAAAAAAGCTCATGAATGCTTTTGAAAACTTACAGAATCAGATACGTCTCATACCTTCTCTGAATACTGTACAATCCCAAACTTTCTAGCCTCTCCCAATATGAGAGCTCTCTCATCCCTTCAATGTTTCTGGTAAAACATCTTTGGACCTGCTCAAACTTTTGCAGACTGGCTGAGCTAGTTGGGGCCCAAATGGGTGAGGCATATTCAAAATGCAGCTGGACAATCAACTTATACAGACTTGGCATCATGATACTATATCTGGACTTAAACATGCAATATATCAAACCACATGTTTGAAAAGCTTTACGCACCTTCAACTGGATATGCTCATTGAACTTTCCATTATTTTTGGTTGACTACACCTGAATCTCACTGGACAAAACCTGCACAACATTTTCACCTCCGTTATCAATGAACGGAGTGTTTGATGGAGTTGACACATATTTCTTTCCATTCAAGGCCATATTATTCCAAGAAACTAAGGAGTAGATTTGATCTAGGACCTCTACTAAACTACCTGAGTTCTGACCATTACGTTTCTGTACTTCCTGATAGAATTTCTGACCATTTTCCTGCCTTGGCAGAATTTCAAGACTTCTGCACGGAAAAGCACTAGGAGAGAGAGAAACTTTAAGACCATGGATGTGGAACGTCTCCTCCAGACCCTCTCCACCCCTCACCTAATCAAGACTGTGGAGGCCGCCTCCTCAATTGATGAGGCTGTGAAGGGCTACAATGAAGCCATGGAGGCTGCCCTAGACGTGTCTGCACCGTTTAAGACTTTCACCACTCCTAATTCTGCTCTAAGGCTCTCCTAGGAGGCAAGCGAGTGCAGGGAAAGGTGTCAAGCTGCGACAACGACAGGAGAGTACAAAATGTTAAGAAACAGATTCACACCACTCTTGCGACGGGACAAACTTCAGGACAGTCTTGAACAGATGAAAGAGGTGGTGCCGCACGTCCTTGGAGCATAATTTCATTTGTCAAGTCTGGGGCAGGGCAGGTAGTCTACACCTACCTGAAGAATGTACAAGTGCCCAAGAAGCTGCCACGGCTGCAGCAAGTTTTTCCAAACGAGGGTGGAAAATCTTCGAAGCAACCTACCAAATCCAAGACCAAAACTGCCTCCAGACAATGTACCAATTGGAGTGCTGAAGGCTTCCATATCAGCCACTGCCCTACCTTTGGCTAAAATTTGTTACAAGGTGATTGACGACAAAACTTGACCAACCAGTTTGAGCATGGCAACCGTTGTACCACTAACTACTCATGAACAACTGGAATCCAGTGGTTCATGCACTACTAAAGGCCGGCAAGGCAAAGGAATTCTTCTCATCATACAGACCTGTGGCCCTCCTTGCAGCAGTCTCAAAAGTCGCAGAGAGAGTACTTTATGAACAACTGGAAGAATATGCAGAAGATAATACCATCCTACCCCGTCAACAACATGGCTTTCGCCGCAACAGGGGTATTGACACTGCCCTTGCAAACCTATCGAATGCAACTTCACTCTCAAGAGATGCAAACAAGTTCACAGTTGGAGCCTCTTTCGACTTTTCGGCTGCCTTTGATACCATCGATGTGGATATTGTAACAGAGATACTTGGAGAATGGATTGTCTCGTCTGCTCTTGCCCTCATCCAATCGTATCTCACTGGATACATGCAGAGGGTGAGATGGAATGGTGAGCTCTTGGACCCAGTCCTAATGGCTTACGGCGTCCGACATGGGTCAGTCCTTGGTCCCCTCTTATTCATCCTGGTTACAACCGCCATCTCTAGATTCTGTGACAATGAAGACACCACTACGAGCAAATATGCGGATGATGTCACCCCTGTGGCTTCAAACAGCATAATGGAGATGGTGGTCAATTCCCTGTCACAATACGGATATAACTTGATTGCATATGCAGCCGCAGCAGGTCTCATCATTAACCCGGATAAAACCCAGTTCTTGGCTCCATCCTGGGCTCCACCAATGAAGATTGGAGATACCTTGATAAGCCCTAGCTCTGCGATGACCGTCCTTGGATCCACAGTAAACTCAGCTTTCAGCTTTACCAACTCCAAAAAGGCCGTAGTTGGAGCGCTGAAGGCTAGGCTTTGTGCAGTTCGCCGTATCTCCGCACATATCCCAAGAGGAAAACTGCTCCAAGAAATTGCTCGTGCACTCATCTGGAGTAAGCTGCAGCAATGTGCATGGGGTCACAAGATGTGCCCGTGGACTCCAGAATGATTGTCAAGAAACTGTCTCAGGGCCGGATGCTGCAGCACAGGTGGTCCTCAATGACACAGCACGTTTGCTACTTCATGTTCGACGTTCTGACCATGTCAAGGCAACAATCCTAGCGAAAAAACTTGGCTTCTTGGGCGTCAACCAGGTAATTATACAACAGTCTACAGTAGCTGCCTGGAAATGTGCCAACCTGCGCAACGGAGGTTATGGTCCTCTAGATAACAGTCCAACACCCATATCCAAAGTCACCAGGGCTGCATCGGAGGGATTGCTGAGGCCTTACTCCTCCACAGCGGCTAGAAATATCACCAAAGTATGGGAATCTTTCCCAGACCTTCGAGATGCCGCCTCACTAAATGAAGTAAAGGCAATTGCAAAACATATTGCTACTGATGTCCAATTCTAGATATGGAAATTAACAGTGTCTCATCTGTTTTTTTTCTAATCTGCGATTGTCAATTAACAATGACTGTCAAAACAAAGATTTTGTTGAGCTCATAGTAGCTACTTTAGCTAGAGTCCTCCTATTCCATAGTTGAGAAGATCTGAAATATATATCATGCCACTACTACTACTACTACCACAAACTAATTTTGCATCAACAGCATAGGAAGAAACACTGACGTTACTACTACTAAGTGTCTGAAGTGGAGATAAATAGGAAAGGACCTAAATGGAGCGTTGAGGGATACCTGACTTGTCATCATGTATATCACTAAGGGATCCCTCGATCTTGCCTAATAGCTTCCTACTCCTTAGGTGGAGATGTAGTTAGAAAATTAGCAATACATCAATATTTAATATCTGACCCTTAATTGCCCTGAAAATAAGGCTCGCGGGAACGAAATGTCCAGTGCTCGTTTTAATGGGTTAAAGTGAGATTTGCTCATTTGTTATTGTTTGTCTTTTTATAAGTTTATGAGACTCAAAACTCAACTTTTGAATGCAAGTAATTATTTGGCAATGACCTGGTACCCACAAAATTATAAGGGAATAGCGTCAGAAGTTCATTTTGAAGTCCTGGCAGTTTAGAAATTCTGAAGTTATTGGAATATCAATCAAAAATTTGCAAACACGCAAACATCATGAAATTCCAATCAAAAGCAAGCAAGCACAGAAGAGCACATCAGTAGTATCAAGGCTCGACCAAAACACTTGGCTCGACAAGTTGGTTTTTTAGCCACTGACTGGAAGACATGTTGGTATGCTCAGGGTAACCAGATGATTAGCTCCCGATAATCCTTGATTAGGGTTAAATTGGAGCTAACAAAGCAATGAAGAAACTTAGAAATTAAGTACACATTACAGATGCTAAATCGCGAGAAATTGACGTTTTTCTCATCTTTATGGAAGGCCAATCAAGATGACTAAGAAACGAAATGGAGTTCTGATTCAAAGGTAAGCCTCCAAGCCAAATCATTTACCAATGTCATATCAATTAACAAGAACAACGAAAGAAAAAATTGCAAAAGGTATGTACAGAGTGATGAAATTGTGCAAAAATTTCCGAAATTTTGTTTTAAAATCCCAGTTTTTTTTATTTTGGGAAGAAAACCTTGAAATTTCTAGGACTCAGCCAATTTTTAGAAAACATTTTACACCCTGGTGTAGGATGGTCGTAATCCGACCATCTCTCTTAATGATTCTGTGAAAAGAACAGCATATGTTGTCAAAAAACCGGCTCGCTGCGATGTGCCCATTCTTCCCGGAGAGTTCACATATCTATCCGAACATTTTTACTTTCACCTCATTCAAATATACCTGCACAACACCTGGATCACGGAAAAAGTAGCCAATTTCGATATTTTTGTCAAAATGTCATAGAATTAGTTTCTTCCCCTGGACCTGATCACACTGTTTTTACTGGGACCAGACGCGTAAGAGGCCATTCCAAAAACCAGACGTAAAGGTGACCGTTCCAAGGAACAGGGCTTGCCTAAACGTCTGCATAACTTAATGATAGCATTCTGCTTAAGAAGGGAATTACAGCATTGATATCTATGGGTTTGTCCATTTATATCTGCCACAACTGTGAGGCTCCATAACTCGAGATTGGTTCGTGGGAAAAAACCGTGAAAATAGAAATAGTAATTGTAGGGCAGTAAGCTAAACTTCTTTTGGGTTTAGATATTAAAAATAGCTGCTCCAGCTCGACTCTCAGTTTCAGAACCATAGGAAGAACGTCCAATATCAACTTGAAGCCTCGTTGAAAAGGAACATTTTGAGATTTGTGACCATATAAATACATCCCCCGGGAAAATCAGGACCATTAGAAAACCTTGGGTTGACTTTAGTGACGCCTATGGACCTGTGGGTAGCCGAAAAATCTATGAAAGGTCCGGAAAAGGGGATTGTCTTGCCAATTTGATTATGATCCTTGAATGTCTGTCGCGACCGATTCTTGGAAATTTAGAGACAATTTAACTCACCGTTTGAGATTCTTTAATGCCATCATTGTGTAAGAATCTAAGGCAATTGAATAGAAGAAAATTACATTATAGTCAAAAGAAAAAGTAAAATACACCTTCAGTTGTTACCTATCAATGCCAATCAAGACATGCATTCTTAGGAAGATATGAATATGATCAAAATAAAGGAATTTGTTAAAAATCAAAATAACAAATATGAGATGAATATAAATGTTTTTATCCTTCTGTTGAAAATAAAAAATAGTGTTTAAAAGCCACACATCGAATGTACTGTTCAGGGTGGAAAGAAGTTAAGGGCTACTTTTTGCGCCTTCCGAAAATTCTTCCCCGTCCTCCAAGAATTGCTTGATCATATTTTCATCCACAGCGACGTTTGAAAAACCTAACACCATACCATGAATAATTCAACTTTAGTCTACTGGAGATTGATAACTCTAACTGACTCCTGTAATCCCAGCTCATTGCCCTCGATCTGGTCTGTTGTACATGGATTTGCCGTTCTTGCAAGAAGTTCTTTACTCATCAATGGTTCAAGGATGGACACCAAAAAGGCTCAACCACTTCCCTCGGCCTAATGACATCATAATTGTGAAATGTTTGTCTTAAGCATGCTTTCAGAGATATTGAAAGTATTTTTGGTTTTTCTTAATGCTTCAAAAAAGCAAAATATGTTAATCTATTTTTTGGACATTGAAAAAGCGTAGCATATTTCTTGCCAATTGTTAAAAGGTACGTAAAACCGGAGCATTTTGTGGTCAAATTTCATGCAAAATACATTTGAAGGGTAATATCTTAGCGTCTACTCAAGGATTTTTTATAAAACTTCAATTGATACGTAACTGAGGATACGCACAACATCTATCAAGTAGGTTTAAAAAACGATTTTAGCGCAGGTTTTTAGTGGATCAATATGTAAATCAGAGCTACTAGTAATGATTTCGTGTTGTCCACCGTTGGTCCTTGTGTTATTTTAACCAAGAAAACCTTGGCATTTGAGCAAATCTTTTATAAGAGTTGTGGGTTCCATTGTACGTTGTTTAACTTACCAAGTTCGGAGGTAAATTGAGATTGCAAAAAAACTAAATAACGTTTAAGGTTTTGAGGGCACTGTTGAATAAAACAGTCGAAATCATCAAGGCCAATATGATCAAATATGATATAATATGAAATAAATATGATATAATCGTAATATGATCATTTACGATTTCATATTCACAAATTGGCAACAACTTGCTTTGTACATTTCAGACAACGTTCTGTGAAAAATGCAACAAAGTAATCAAAGGGTGAAAACAATCCGCAATGGGACTAATTTTGATTGGTTCCCGATTGAGTCGTCTCTCAGGAGATATGTTGTTTCGTTCTCAAAAATTGGATTTTGTTCTATGTTTTTTTCACTTGAATTCAAGTTCTAAAACATGCAACCGTCATGATTTGTCGTGTTTTGATCTAAATTTTCACTCTGAAGAATGAAGGTGAAAAAACCATTACGGAAAATGTCGAATAGTACCACACTTCCATGATCCAGGTAATGTGCCTCAAAGAAAGAGAGTGCTGATTTTCGAGGTTGCTTGAGTTTTGTTTTCGTGCTCCGTTGATTTAGTTATCCTGTAGGAGATAAAAAAAATAGAGGGAAAGAGGGATTCGCCGTTTTCGACCACTATCTCTCATCTCGGTAAAGTTATCGTTTTACGTATTGCATTTTTGAGAAAGGTGAAACGGAGTATAAAAGCTTCCTCAGATTTAAACAAATAAATGCACGTACAGGTGAGGATTGTCATGCATGGCGGTTTCGTAGACCATAAAATAAGTCCTAATCAATCAATTACTATCTTATGGTGCGTCTACACGAGAAACATTCTGTCACAAAGTTTGCCTAACAATTTCGGAAATGTTTGGCATTTGACAAATAGTTCATCTCTGAGCCGTCTACACGTGAAACTACCCGATCAAAACGGTTTGACAATTTTTTTGATTCAGATTTCTAATCAGATGACCTTGCAAGTGATTGTATCATTTCTCAATGGGTCTTTCATTCAATATTTATGTTATGCACGTTAAACAAGATGATTAGTATAATGAACATAGGGAAAAATGATAAATGAAATTTGAAAAAAATAAAACGATGGGCACTATTATGATGAGAATGTTTCGCTTTCCAAAAAGGTCCTTTATTTTGCCAATTTCAATCTGTGCGGTCATATGTTGGCTGAAACCGATTACTACTTGAAGGCGTGTTTTGCCCCGTTCTATGAACTATACCATAAGCCAACTGATGAATCACTTCTGATAAAAAATTGCTTTTCGGAAGGTTTTCGAAATTCATTTTGACTATAAACCATAAATCAATTTTTTGGAAACGAAAACCCGACCAATTTTCCAACTCATTATAACCGTGAATAAATGGACAACAGTTCTCCAAGAGTATCATAAACTATTTAATAGCCGAGAACGGGTCGAAATATGACAACGATATATAGCTTGAAGGTCATGTCAGAAACGTTAACACAAATATAGTAAGATCATTAACCATGAAAAAGACAATTTGGATAGTTATATGCAGTTAACATTACATATGGCATTGACTAAAAAGAGTTCAGTTTTATAGAACCAATAAGGACCCGCCAAAAAGAACAGACGGCATTTCACAGGGACAGTGATGGCCATGGGCAGCTTTAAAGTAATGACATGTCAGTGGGTAGGACTCGATCCGTTGAGATCCGACTGATCTGGCTTTCATGGTTAAAATGGGCGGCGGGGAAATGGACGAAAGAGCAGCAAAAGTGGCTGGCTGGTCTGGAGGCTGGGGTCTCAAGGGTGTATGTAGGTAGTGGCCCGATCATGGGCATGTGTGTCGCCGAGGGCTGACTAATAACCGGCCAAGCACCTCCAGGTATGGGCCGATGATTCCGTTGGCTCTGATGAGCTGATCCAACTTAAATCAGATTAGTCTTCTTTGGACGAGGTCAAGGAATCCATCCATCTAGCTTTGGGTTGGCTCACTCAAGTCTTGCTCACAGACGGATATAAAAGAAGGGACCGGGACCATGGCCGGGCTGAGCCCTAGGACAGGCCCGGGTGGGTGGATTTACTGGGGTCGACACTTTCATTGTCTGGACGGGAGGAGATGAATCCGGATTCCGGAGAAAGGTGTTATGTTGGTTACTTGATCGATCGATCGATCGTTCATCATTCAATCCTCGATAGGAGATGGAAGTGTGACTACTGCATTGTTTTCGTTTTCAATGATTTCCTGAACCAGTGTCAATCGTTTTTGCACTAGCAATGGCCGACTCAGAGTCTTGTTGATATCAATAAGTTGTGACGTCACGATATCAGATTTAGTGTTACCAAATGATCAAACAAGAAGAGATGTACAAACTAAGTTATTCCATGGGTGGTTGCCATAATAATGAAATATTGAAGTAAATACTCTTGTGCATATTTCAACTTCTGTTATTGTATAATTCAGATGTGGAAAATGATATTTGAGCATCAAAATTCTCACACGCAACACAAAAGACTTTTGCCCAAACAACACCAAAGACGCAATGTATGGTAGCACTCATCTGACAGATTGGGGTGTCCAAAAATACTGGATTATGATGCGAAATTGATCAGGGAGATTATCAAAAATGTTTGATCATCAAAAATCCTGAATATCTTACAACAACCTAATTAGCTCTTCCTGCGACAAATTAGAGACAGGAATTTTGAATAGAGTGGGCATTTGCAATTGTCACCTAATTTGAAAATGTCCTTCTTTGGATCGGAATACGGGGTGTGCAGGTCTTTGACAGTTACGAAGTCTAAAAACATTGGAAAACTCTTGTCCCACCCAATTTCTTGTTGTTATTGGTCGCCCAAAGAAACATCAAACTCTGCATAAAGAATATTTTATAAACCAAACTATTTCATTGGTTGATCCTGCACCTGTGCTCTCTCGTCCTTGCATTACTTATTCTTTTACCAGAACTTTTGTAGCTCAAGGAAGCTACAAATAATAAACTACATCTCTTGAGATCTCTAAACTGTTGTAATTAAGGAACATTTATTGGCTGACATGGACTGCTTTGGCGGGTCAACCTCCTTGCACGATGAAAAAGTTATCTCAAATCATTGGTAATGATCTGATGTTTCATTCTCTACAACGACGTGAAAGGTCCGAGAATTTCTTAACAATCTATACGACTTTTTAACTGATGCTTGGGAATGATACATAGGGTATAGGGGCACTTTATAACACGAAAGAAGCCTTAACACTCTTTTCCAGCGTATAGGGCTAGTCAAGTATGTCAAGTTCATGGACAACTGACGTTATTCCATGTAGAGATTCCATGGAGTAAAATCAAGGACAACATGCCCAGCCAAAACGCACTGTGCATGCATTGGATTTTGACATTTTTTTCCATTTTACATGCTTGTCTAGGCAATTAGCATCGTGGTATTGAGCCAATTTGATAGTGCCTTCACTGATTAACACCAAACATGCTCATTTAGTAGGGTTTTGTAACATAACTCGCTCAAAATCACTCGATTAGTGAAAATTCAATGGGCGAATGGTGCGGGTTGACTGTGATGTTTGTCTTAAGTCTCTCTCCCCAAAATGCCAAAAATCAGGGTGCCGAACCACATTTTTCCTTGAATTTCCTTTACTTGACATCCCCTATTGTTTTGCAATCTCACTTTATGTCGGAATCTACATATAGTGGTTCTTCTGTCACTCCGGCAGTGTTGAACCCCTGGATTGGGGCAAAGGCTGTGGAGACATATAAATATTAAAAGGATAAGATATCGTCGATATCTTCGTTGGATGTTGCACAATATAATTCAAGGGTCTGAAGTCTTTCCCAATCACTTAGGTGACTTAAGCGAGCTATGTTTCTTGTGAAGCTCCGTTGCACCTTCTCGGTCATATTAAGTCCTGCTGCGGTCATCGGGGCCCAAATGGGGAACGCACACTCAAGGTGGGACTGAGCTATAGATTTATGTAAGGTTTCATTCTAAACAGATCATTAGATATGTAAGTTTGATGTATCCATACTCATGTTTGGAAAGCCTTGCACACTTCAGTCTGGATACACCCTTCGCATTTTCACTGTTCTTAACATTAATTCCAAGATTTCTTACAGAGTCGACTAATCTTGTCGGGTTTTGACGATCACCAAAATAGGATTGCGCGCCTAAGCCATTCAGATTGAAAATATGGCCTTTGATTTCCCATCATTCACTTTCATATTTTGTCACCATATACACGGTGCGTCACACTTTCTTTGTGAGGGGGAAAATGTCATTGCGCCCTAGTTCCTCAGGGGTTCAATTAGAAATTCAATAATACATTAGGGAAAAGTTATGACAAGAATCTCATTCGGAATTTTACTATTCAATATGTTCGCCTCAAGCAATCACATCCTCTAACTGACGCTGGAACTATGATATTTTCACGCAAAAGTGTGACACTGAGGGGTACGCACCGTGTATAAACCCGATCATGGGCCTTTTTGCTATTTTCCGATTTGCAATTTGAATTTCTACCAAAAACTATCATCAACATAAGACGAGCTAAAAAACGGAAGGATCAGCCTCTTTAAATACGATATGAAATTGATAAGTAATAGGAGCCGAGAGATAATCCCTGTGGCACACCAGAAGCTACGTTTTGTGTGTACCCCATTGCTCCGTCAACTTTGACGTTTTGGGTACAACCTTGTGCTGGGCGAATCCAGACTCGAGCCTGAGTGCACTTGAGCCTTTTACTCAATTTTGGAGAAATTGGCTGTACTTGAGTGTTTTTAGAAAGGACTCAAGTCCGGACTCGTCATAAAAGATTATTGGTTCTTTATTTAAAATTTCGCAAGACGAGTCTTTTTGCTTGACTCTAATAAAAGACTCCAGTCCTCTGCTGGACTCGGCGAGTCCGGCAAAAAGTCAAAAAATCAGAGGAATCTCCCCAGCACTATGTAGACTACGACCTGTCAGAATATGTTATATGCAAAGTTCAAGATATTAGTTTGTATTGTAGTTTTGTCACCGCATTACTATCATTGCTTAGGTTCAAAATTTTAATAACACAATTACTGTGGCATTTTGAAATGAAAAGCAAATTATATTTAAGGGTAATCTGGGTTTGGCGGTAGTTCTTTTCTCACTTTGGGTCCATTAAATCGAATCAGCAGTAGGGTTTGGCGGAACAACATCAATTCGCTGTTTGAAATGGAACACAAATAACTGACCTGGGTTAATTGAGCAAAAGTGCAGACAAACTGCTGCGCCAACTTGCATCATTAAAAAATTGGTTGACTTGTCACTTAATGTATTTTGCCACTAGACTTACAGCCCTTAAATAAATAATGGGGGGGTGTAATCTCGGATTTTATGCAATGAGTTATACATGAGAGTCCTAACTCTTCCAATTCTTGAACATTTAGTTGCATCACAGTGCGAGTTGATTATAATGTTTGCCGTACTTCATTTCGGTTTTGCTTTTCCTTCACAAGCCTTACAAGGATTCGATAAGTATTCTTAATCTTACTCTCGTAGAAATTCGTAGAAAGCGTTGCTTCTTAGATCGTATTCTCTCGTTTCTGCATTTGTTTGTCCGCACCATAGGTCCGCACCATAGGTCCGCACCATAGGTCCGCACCTATAAAAAGCAGGGGACGTTATCTCCACCTAGAGACTAAGTAAGAGAATAGCAATGTCATTAATTTCGGTGCCAAGAATCTGATTTGTTGCCGTGAAAATTGACGAGATGACCGCAGCACGTTCTTCCAATTTTGAAGTCTTGATTACAATGTGTTTTGCGCGTCATGCGCATTCCTTTGACATTATTGAGATCCAAGATCAGTTTATATCAAATATTCATTGCATAAATGTTGGGCACGAACATTCACGCAAACATTTTTTATTGAGGGCATGTTCGTTTTTAGCTGAAAATCAACTCCCTCTTGTCCCTCTTGTCCAGCCCAGGGTGTAATGATTAGCACTCTTATTTAGCTAGGAGAAGAAACGGGTACAATGTACTTGATTAGCATAGATTTTGGTCAGCCCAAAATTTGGAGAAAAGCATGACATAAAGCAAAAAGGGAGCCCGAACTATGCAACCTTAAAATTATGAGACAATCTCTAGACAATGCGGCCTTTGAAATTGGAGGGAACCCAAGCAAATTAAAATGTAAAATGAGCTCTTTGAACCTTTTTTCAAAATAATAAGACCTGAAAGGGGATAGTTGAAATCCAATAGAGGGTTTTTATTAAACATGACATGGAAAGGTTTGCAAATATTGGAACCTTGAAGAGAACCAATGAGATTTGAGGCACCGAGAAAACGGTCTATCTTCACCCAATGAAAAGGGCTGGCCAAAAAATAAAATGCCAATGAGGGATGAATTTGAAGGTTTAGTGATTTGCATTCTTTTCCTACCGCGAGCAGTAAAAAAGTGAAATCTCCCGTTTGGCCGAGTTGCGGCTGCTCGGACATGCTTGAGCTGAAACAAGTTTATTACATTTATGAGCAATACTATGGTCTCTATCACGGTTAGTATGATTTAGGATCACTACAGAGACACCAAGGCATACATTTCATTCAAAGTATTCTTACTTGCTCACTTGGCAATTTTCTGTGTTTCACGTACATCATCTCCTTACATCAACGGAGCTTTTTGCTGGGTTGAGCAGATCTTTGCCCACCAAAGTTGTAAAATTACCCCTTAAAGTTTTGATGGAAATTCCAATGCACATCTTGGCACTATTCTCTATCAGAAAATCATGGGGAACAATTTTGTTTTATTGCTTATGAAATTCTAGCCCACATAAAAGACTTACATACCTAAAAGCATTATAAAAACTAAAATTTTCCAAAATCTACCCAATGTAACTTGGGAGCACATTTAGTTAGCTCCTGAATATAAATTATGATATCATCTATTTCACTGCTACTTGATTACATCGGATTTAGTGGTCCAAATTTCATCGTTTTTAGCCCCAAAATGCCCCTGTTATATGTTAGTTCAATTTCCCAGAGAATTAATATCGATTTTCACTATTGTAAAAATGAAAGATTATTTTTTCCTATTCTTGTATAGTCTCGCAATAGCTAAAAAATGCTATATAATGTCACTTAAAACTCGTTAAAAGTGTAATCTTTGAAAATGTGTTTTACAACCATCATGTGTACACTTAGTTATGCATTCACTTGAATTCTGAAGACAATACATACAACAAACATTGTCATAGATTTTGTCGTTTCTTGAAGACTTTGTTGAAACTGATTGAAAATAGCTTTTTTAAGGCTTCATTGATATTTGTGAAATTTTCAGTGACCACTCATTTAAATGTACCTTGGATGCTTTTAAAATGAATTTTTCAAAGTTTGCTTTTTGAGGGTTTTAGATATGGTTGTAAAAGGTTTTAAGTTAATTTGAAATTATGCAAGAAATGGAAAAAATAATCTTTCATTTTTGCGATAGTGAAAATCGATATTAATTCTTTGGAAAATTGAATTAACATATAACCGGGGCATTTTGGGGCTAAAAACGATGAAATTTGGACCACTTAATCTGATATAACCAAGTAGCGGTGAAATAGATGATATCGTAAATTATATTCAAGAGCTAACTAAGTGTGCTCCTAATTCACATGGAGTAGGTTTTTTAAAATTTTAGTTTTTATAATGCTTTTAGGTATGTAAGTTTTTTTGTGGACTAGAACTCCATAAAGCAATAAAGTCAAAGTTGTTCCCTATGACTTTTTGAGGTACGTAGAAAAATGCCAATTTGTCTAGGGGAATTTCTCTGGAATCTTGATAGGGCTTTTTGAACACCGTGCCACTCAGACAGTACGAGAGGAGGAGAATCAGATACAAAAGAGAATCATGTCTCTGAATGGTCATCAGAAATTCTGTATATCAAAAGGCATTAAAAAAGCAAAAAAAGTGTGACCCCAAGGCGCAAAAATAAAGCCTTTAAGTTTCCAAGGCTTAAAAATGCAAAAAAAAAGAATCTTGGCAGAACACAATTTCAATTACCTCCAGAGTTGTCATGACAAAACTGATACCATGACAACAGGTAGCATGGTTGAAAACGGAAGGCTAAAATTAACTTTAAAAAGTTCAAGTAAAGTAGTTCCGCAGGGTTCAATTATTTTAAACCTTTTGACCCAATAGAAAAAATAAATTTCTGAACCAGTGTGTTTGTCAATTTTTATTTTTACTTTTCCTTTTAGCTCGGTACTTTTTCAGATAATTTAAATTGGAAACCATAAGTAGCTTCAAGAAAATCCAACAAAAATAAAGATTTTTAAAGATTTACAAGATGTGTGTGTAAACATCATACTATATACATATTTTACAAAGCAAAAAAAGGAACCGTCTTTGGATAAATCCAAATCGCTATTTTTGTCATAGTAGTATTCATGTTTAGCGTGCAAAGTCATGACTCTTTTCTTAAATATTTTGAACTCAATTCATATATTTGCACTTTTTTCATGATATGACTTTATTTCTAACCTATGCTCTTGTCTACAAATTGTGTTTTCGAGTGCTTAGGTGTAGATCAAAAACAACATAAATTGTTCGAAATTGAGCCATTTGAACACAGTTGACATTTTCGTTTGACAGTGGGGACCCAAATTATCAATTTAAAAACTATTGAACTTGTTCTACTGTTTTGTTTCCTTTTTTTAAAATGAAGCAGAAGTTTTTCCGTGTCGTAACTCAGAGTATTAAAGCTGAAAAAAATAATGATTATTTGCACCTATACACAGTGTGAGAAGTCTTTGGAATTTGCAGTTAACCTCGATTGCTCAAAACATTGCCGTTGCCGTGTAAGAGAAGTAGCAAGAAAGTTTCGACACGAACATTTTGCGCTCACCGTATATTAGTTGTAACTTTCTCTGTAAAATTGGACGTGATTTCCTCTCTTAGACATGAAGTTCTTTTTTTCTAATCTGACGAAAAGGGTGTTGAGACCCAAAAAACAAATGTTAGGTTAACATCTAGTTCTTTAAGGTGTCTCAGCCGTCATATTTTTTTTCAAAGCACGAGGAAATAGTGGTATATCAAGAAGTCACTAATGACGTTAGAAACATTGAAGTGTTTTAGTACGGGTAACCTATCCTGATTGTAGACAGGATGTATCTCCTTGTATGTTCCAACTCAACTGGACCACTTTTGGACAGACTTTTCTTCTTCTTCTTCTTTTTTCTTCTTGCTCGTCTTGTTCTATTGCTCCGTTCAAGCAAGTCATGAGAGTCCACCGTGTCTGAAACTCCGACTACAAAGAAGAGCTTGAGAAAATTGTTCCCTTGGGAGAAGTTCGTCCTGTCGTCCAATAGAATATTTCGGCTTGGAAAAAAACGCGTTTAGAATGTGCAAAATTGCCTCTTGGATAGGTGAGTGAGTGGATTGTTGAGACGTTTCCAGTTAGGCTCGAGGAACTTCCACATGGACCTCTTGGCAAGGAAGAACTTTCCCAAAGAGACATTCGAAACAGAACTGACCGTTTTGAGAGGGGGGGAAAGGATGCAAATCGTCCAATGGGAGAGTTCGTATCGTGCATAAGAATTAAGTTTCGTTGCCATGAAACCGGGTCCAATTCAAGCGTTTGGCAACATTTTGAAGTGATCCACATTCAATATGTCTGCAATGCGTCACCATTGTTTTTGCTTCTTTTATTCCTTCTCAGGGTGGCGAGAAGAAAAAACACCGAAACAATGGAAAAGTTTGGGCAAAGACTTTCTGAGGCTCTGTTTTGTAGGCCTCGTTAGGAAAATGTCACTCAAGTATCGACAATGGAACTTTGTTCGCTCAATTGGCAGAATCCAACCCTACCTTCAAAGCTCGTTCCATCTAGGATTTGCTCAAGATATTCCAATGTTTCAACTCCGAGGAGGGAGGAAAGCAGTTAAATGGAAAACCAATGTTCCATATCTCCATTCATGACTTAAGTACTGCTCCACAAACTTCCTGGGAACATTTCTTCTCATGCCAATCAAGTGGATGTCTAGATTGTTTCTCTACTTGGTGGAAGACATTCGTTCATTTCGAAGTTGATCAATGCCGGCAATTTGGAATCAACATTAATGTGTCAGGAACACGTGCCAAAAATTTGGAACAGTTTGGAAAAGACTATGAAGGCTTTCTCATGTTTTTGTAGATCTGTTTCCAGTAGCTCCTCCAACTTGAGCTCTAGACACCCCACAAGTTCCTTGATTTTATCTCGGAGATTGGAAAATCGCGAGCATCACGCAGATCAGGGATTTGAAAGAAAGCAAATCACTGACGAACACACGCTCATCTTGGCAAACTTTCAAAAGGGGGCCTCACAACCAGAGCAAACGGTTTTTTTTGCAATCATGCTTTTAGACTTTCCCTGACGCTCTTTATCAATTGATTTCAATGTGTCAGAAAAATGACGTTATGCACCAAAGCTAAAAAAATTGCTCAAAATTATTTTCCATCACCCTGTTTTGTGTTTTTTGTCAGAGATGGTAATTTGAGATGTGGCTCTTGCTTTTCAACCACGAATGGTTTGGCATGAAAGCATCTAAGGGAATCAATCCTCCTTCGGATCGTCCATCTAGGGCATGACGATCCATTTCAGTGCTTCTCCCATTTTGACCGAATGGGGGTAAAACATTGAAAATGAAAACGGAAAGTTGAACCCAGATAATCCTAATATTAATGAAAGAGCACAACTTTATGGACTTGAGATTGGGACTCTAGAGAAAAAGGGGTTCATATATATTGTGCTCCTGAAGATGATGTGTGTAATAGATACCCTCAGAGTAAATGCACTCTTGGGAGAAAGACACTTCTTTCCCATTCGGGAAAGTCAACAGTCCCCCCCCCCTCCTCACGACACAATCGAAGAGAGACTAGAGGCCATTAGTCAAAATCACCAAATCTGGGGATGTGACCAGAGTTCTCAAATCGTGGTGGCTTCACGGACAAGTCATTATTCATGCATCCACGGATTGGACCCGTCCGAGGCTGCTCTTGAGGTCGGATGCCCCATCGTTAGTTCTGAGCTACCCATTCAGTTACCATCCCCACTCACTCACTACTCAGTTCTCACATTCTGAGTCGACCGCCGACCAGGCGAGAAGAAAGTAATGCTGAGGCCCCTAGTCGACTGTACGTATGAATGCTGGGTTTTGGGGAATGGATCGGCGTGTTTGTTCACTCGTTCCTGGCACACAGAAAACATAGATGGCTGAGTCGCTTACTTACTGACTAGCAGAACTAGTGGTAGTAGTAGTAGTAGTAGTAGTAGTAGTATAGTAGTTGTAGAAGTGGGTTAGTGAGGAGCTAGCGAGCTTGATGGCGGCGGTGTCCCGTTTCTAAGAAAATGGGCCCCGCAAGCTAGCTCGTAGGGTCCAGAACTTAGTGTTAGCAGTATAGAGGGCTCAATGTAAGAGCAAGACAAAATTTGACGGTTCAAGGGAGTTATACTGTTTTTACATCCTTTATGGTATAGCGACGTGGCAAATTCAATGGTCTTAAAGGTTTGAAATCATTTAGCTTGAGGTTGAGCTAGAGGCTAACTAAGACGTCAGCTTATGGGTCACAACTTTGCTGAAATGTATGGGTTTGGCCCAAAGAAAGAGCATTAATTCAAATGGGATTAATTTAGTTAGGAGTGATAGATTTTGATTTAAAACTAGCTATGCCATCGTATGGCATCACTTAGGTGGTGCTTGTCTCGAATCTTCTTCATTTGGGCTAAAGTACTTTAGTATGGGCAAATTAACGGACCGACAGCTTTTGGCCTGAGCAAGCCATGGAACAAAGCTTATTTACAGTTTAGGGGGCAATGAGGCCACGATTCGACCCATCTCTTAAAAAACATATCTACTTTTGTCTTTGCTTGCGACAGGGCCTTCTACCTAATTCCACTATTCTTTTTGTGTAACGTTATTTTTGATGTGTATTTAATTAGAATTACTTAATTAAAAATCAATCAACTCATTTGCTGCCAGTGCGCATAGCTATCAAATTTTTGAAATCATAATTCAATGTGTTTGCAGTATTTTACTCTTAAACAAGCCTCTGAATATAACAATATCAATAGTATTGTCCCTATCAAAATCATTTTTAGAACAAACAAAACACGAGACTCACCCTTCCTCTCAACGAGGTTCTCCATCATCGACATGTTCAAGCGATGTCGGAGAATTGAGAGTTGTCCTAGATACGCGATGTCGAGCTTGAAAGGTCCACAACGCGTTGTTCCCAACCTTTCCAAGGCACGATCATCATCCCTGCAAGCACATACTATAAATATATCCCTCTCCATACCCGAATCCATCAAATCATCCCGCGACTCTCGAGCGACCCCTAATATTTAATTCTAGCATCCCCCATTGGATCTCAAACGTTGGCCTAACGGGCATTGAAAATCTGGCCCAAAGAAACGCTAGCGTGCTTGCTTGGCACGATGACTTGGGAGTTGGTTGGTTTGTTGGTAGGTTGGTTGGTAGTTTAGCCGGATCGAACTAAGCAGAGCTGAGCCAAACGCGAATGGAACACCAAGACTGAGTGGGCGCTAGCGCCTCGTCCCATCGTCGAGTCCCTCAGAAAAAGACCAAGAACCACCAAGAGAGGAGGGATGTTCCAAGCTGGAACAGTCGCAAGCCTCCCAACGACGTAACGTATAGCGGGCTCTACTCCATAATCGGGTTTTTTCCTTTCGTTCAAGCTCGCTGGAACGAACGGAGGAACGAACGAACGAACGAAGGAACGACGGAAGGAACCCGAAGACAGACAGATAGGAGGAAGGAACGAAAGGAGCGTATTTGCCCGGTGAATGCGAAGAAGCAGAAGAAAGAAAGTGACTCAGGGATCCATACAACTACCACCACCATCAACGACGACGACAACAACAACGACCACCACCACCATGAGTTGTCAAGAGAGCTTACCAGTCAAGTAGCTCTAGGGGTTTCGTCGACATGTCGTGTTATCGTCGGGTTTTGGCGATCTTCACCTTTCACTTCTTGAGACAATGTGAAGGCAATTGGCACGAGTGGTGGACCTACGACGGGATCTCGGGTCCCGCCTATTGGGGTGTGATCAATCCCTCTTGGCCCATGTGCTCCAAGGGCCATCAACAGTCGCCCATTGACGTGAATCCAAAACGATTGGTCTTCGATCCCACCCTCAAACGGGTCTCCATTGATAAACAGCCCATTTCCGGGGTTTTGTATAACACGGGACAATCGTTGGTGTTCCGGACCCAGACGGATCGACTCCAAACTCTGCCCGTGAACATCTCTGGCGGACCTTTATCTTACAAGTAAGGTCAAACGTTGTTTGAATTCCTCTGACACTCCGCTGGAAGCACTGGAGGATGATTTTGACATTAGGAAATTGGCCAATTAGGCAAAGAATCCACACTCAAGCTAATTGCTCGTCGATTACATTCCAGTGGAAGTAGTTTGACATTCAGACATACGATGTCTTGGCATTCAGGTTCCAATTATACCAGTCATGACTGACTGGCGAAATGTATTCAATTTCAAAAAGAAGCCCCATTCAAGGTGTGTGCCTTATTCGATCAAACATGGTTTGAATCCTTTATTGACTGGAGAGACAACGGAACGATAAAAAACGAAACCTTAGGAAGCGTAGAAATGCGGCCATCAATTCGAACAATGTCGAAAAGTAATCGTGTGCCAATTCAGAGGCCTTGGCATACGAAAATAAATTACCTGATTGAATATGCTTAGGACAGTTTTGCTTTTCTTTGCAAATTAAGGGGCCAATGATTGTAGGATGACATTTGATTGAAAGGTCATTGATCTCTAATGAGCTTTTTTGTACCTTCTTCACATACTTACAGACGGCTGAATACTACAGTTTCGTTTAATAATTGATGAAAATGTCCCAGACTTTTCAGTGTGATCAACCATTTTATTCTGATGGTTTAGAGTATCTATAATGATATCTGAGATATGACTTTTTGAAACTTTCTTGGACTAGCCACAAACCGAGAGTCAGTCTGATTAACAAACAATGGGCGGTAGAAATGGGATCTTAAAAGAGTAGATTTCTATTAGTGCTGGGATGAGTCCTTTGCTCGATTTTGGAAAAAATGACTGGTCTCGAGCTGTTTAGAAAGGATCGAATCTGGACTCGTCAAAAAAAATCTTCACTATTTCCTAGAATGTCGCAAGACCTGACTCTACAGTAAAAGACTCGAGTTCTCTACCGGAGTCTTTTTTCCAGACTCGATTGTTACATTGGTTTCTTAGCTTTGTAAATGTCCAAAAAAAATTACTCGGATAAAACGCTCACTAATGGCATACGTCGAGATCGCATTCTGAGGCTGGACACCAGGGTGCGCTAAGGAGGAGATGTCCCAACAAAGCGAAAAGCTGTGTGTCGTAGACCTGAACTTACGGGTAGAACAAAGCCATATCTCGCTCTGCTTTTCTCAAGTATTGAAGCCTACTCTCCAGGACTACATTAGCCTGATATTGATGGAAAGCTTCACATGGGCATCAATAACTTCCAAGCAATTTGCCAACGGATTCTTGAGGTTGATCAGATTTAGGGGTAGACTCTTAGATTTGGGAACCAATTTTCAAATTAGCTACGTTTTTGCGCCCGTTGCAGCCTGTATAATGTCCAAGGTTTTCTTAATTGGCAATCTAGCTTATTGTTGCTCAAGCTAGAACTGATCTTCATACACTCCCCCGAGTCTGGGGTTTTCGCGAGCTGATCATTGGGTCATCCTGGGTTTCTAAATACTCTCCCCACAGGCGACCTCTGACGCCCAAATAACCCCTGACGTGTGCCATTAGAAAGGGCAAATCTCAACCAATAAACTCGAAACTCAAAAAGGATTAAAATACCCCGAGCGTTTCGCTTGGTTCACCAACTTTTGCCTTATTTTATATTTTCTTGGCTATAAAGGCGTGCTTTTTTAACGGATTTTCTAAATTGCAACAACATGAGAGAGCATTTGAAAGAGGCTAACTGATGCAATAAAAGGTCAGTTTTTTGGCATTTTTGCCCCTATAACGACTAGATGAGTAATTTTAGTGAGGAAACAATGGATAACATTTTGGCCACAGAGACCCGAAGGTAGAGGTGTCTCATTCATATCTTGCAACGCTTTTTCGAAACAATTCTACACTCAACTGAAGTATTAGCTTGAAATTTACAACGATGTAATATGACTTGCATTAAACTGTACATCCTCAGTCCAATGTATTTTGTGGTAGAGTCCAGCAATCCAAGATTCACATTGTGGAGGCCATTATTTGATCGAAATCTATAGAGGGTAATGTTTCAATGCAGAATTTGGCCTCGGTGATGTTTATGATACTAGCTAGGGCCTTTTGTCTCGCCACAATAATATATTTGACTATTCTATTTTGACATGGCACTGGCCGTATGACTTTTTCTATACCAATAGGTTAATTAATCGCCATTCTTCTCATCCCTTGAACAAATATTACAATGGTATTGCATGCCTTTCCGCCCATATTTCCCCAAGTTTTTATCATTCCTTGAAAAGTTCATGTGGTTTTCCTAAGGAAATGGACAAACTCGATTATTGAACCTTTTAGCTCACTTCCCTCTCAGAATCACTCAAACGAATTCATACACCAAGTAATCAAATGGCAGAGTCAACTTGCTCATCACTAAATCACGAAAATCTTCTTTTAAACATTCCCCGACGACTTTGATGCGTTGTAAATTGAGGATATCGGAAAATTGCCTTCCTTGTTGGTGCACTTTCTTGCCATTCCAGATCACGGGCCCACCCACCCAACTAACAAACAAACAAACAAAGACGCCAAAGCAAGGGTTTAAATTCGAGCACACGCGTTTTTACGAGAGATATTGGCAATATCCAATTGGTAAGACATGAGGGCATCATCATCGCACAGTTGGGGAGTTGAAGCCGTGGAAATTGCTTATGGCCACAACTTTGACCCAACTCCCATCCTAAGCTTTTTCTCACACTAATGGCATTGGTCCCTCTTCGTATACCACCACCTATAACGGGTGGTACTACGAGTGGAACATAGAAGAAGAGCTTGAAGAACGCTTGTGGAACGTTCCACTCCTCAGTAAAAAAAGTTTCTTCCAACTCAAGAAAAATGTGTGTACTTAAAGAATTTTGGCCCTCTTTTTCTTGGTTCTTGGTCATCGTCTCCCTCCGCCCATTTCAAGTCCTGCTTGTCTGTTTGGCTCGCCAATTTATGGCCCCATTGACCATTTTGCCATGAATAAAAAAGAGGAACGAACACTCGACGAACGAAGACGTTCCTGGGGAAAAAAATCAGGCAAACGGAGAAACAGGTTAGGACCTCTTGGAAGGGCTCGCTTCCGAGGCTGTCAATCAATACCATCAATACAGACACCCAGGTGAATGGACGGACGAGTCGGATGGTTGTTCCGAACGGTTCCATGGGATCTCTTTCTTCGTTTCTTGTCGGTGCTCAGGAACCAACTTGGCTAGCCTCCCTGGGCAAAGAATCTGGGAAGAGTCCTCGTAAGAATACGACCTGTTCCAATGTCCGCGAAACTTGACAGGATCAACGCTGGTTCTTGAACTCATTTTTCTTTTGGCCATGAGCATTGGTGACACAGAAAGGAACGCGTGTCACAACATGGATCAAGGAGGGAGCAACTTTTTCTGAGGATTGCATTGGCTCGAACATTGTCAGTTCCCAGAATCAAACACGAACAGACCGATCAAATTCAAAGCTTGAAAAATGTAGCGAACGGGGGGGGGCACATGAGGTGAACTGAAGCCACGATTCCTTATCCGTGGAACGGATTCATTGGCGCTGAACTCAAGTTTGGCTATGCTGGAACTATAGCGTCATTGGTATCAAGACGCCATGACAGCATTAAGAGGCCTTTTTGTCCCTTAAGAAAACTTTCTCATCCTTATTCCTCATGGCTCGAAAAGAAGAAGGAGAGAAGGGACGAGTGAGTGGACCTGTGATTTTTTTTTCTCGTCCCAACTTTTTCTCAATACGTCTCTGGGAGGTGCTCCCAAGTTGGTTGGACATGCACAAAACAATCAGGGGGACCTTTCAGCTTCAACTTCATTAAATCATTGTTCAGGAACACCATCTCCAACCGCCCCCTCCCCCCCTCCCTTTTCCCCGTTTTTTCCGTTCTAGTGTTCCCCAGTCAACTACCTAGACGGCTTCAGGACCTTGGAACCAGGCGAGTTGAGCGTGGTTCGGGGTAAATAAATATGCCACAATTCGTGTCTTGCTTCCTTTTCCGGTAGATAGACCAAGTCGAATATCCTGTGGAGATCTCGAAACAATAAAACCCCTGAGCGGTGGCCTTTGCCGACAGAGAGATAGAAACATGGAAGCTCATGCTAACAACAACAACAACCACGACAACCAACACCAATGGTAGTAGTCATTGTATGCCACGACTACAACAATAGGTCCCTTGATCATTCCATTGTTTGTGCTATTCTTTAATGGCTCTCTCAAGAGGTGTTTAGGCCCCGGGATATCCTTTTCTTCTCTCTCTCTCTTTGTCTCTTTCTCTCTCGTTCCGCTATACTTCGAGTGCAATTCCATTTCTCTTCGACAATTCTGCTCTTCTTTCGACGTCTTCGTCTTCCATTCTCTTATCCATGAAGAGGTTATTGTCAGGCAAACAACTTGTAAACCAGACTTTATCACAGTTGTATCTCGTACCATATCTACCCCTCATTTCCTATGTCAACATAGAGAATGGTTGGTTGATGGGTCGGGTCATTTTCCGAAGGACCTGGGTTAAACGCCATCAACACCAAAGAGTTTTAGCCCTTTTATGATACAAATCATACACTCGTGCCCATGACCCTGGTTGATTTCAGAATGAGATTGGTTCTCATGTACTATAGCATTGGACTTCTAAGTCGTTCATGTGAATAAGATGTTGTTCTTTCTCCTGCAGCTACCAATTCGAGGAGATATATTTTCATTGGGGCAGCGGGGACGATCCCAGCAACTCCGGTATTCAAGGTTCCGAGCACTCCATCGATGGGTACTTCTTCCCAGCGGAGATCCAGATCTTTGGCTTCAACTCGATTTTGTTCAAGAACGTCAGTGAGGCTTTGAGGCACCCCCATGGAGTGGTGGCGATCTCCGTGATGGTCCAAGAGAGCGACCGAACCGTTCGCAATGGATTCGGTCCAATCACCAATCACTTGAAAAAGGTCGGTATTGCTCTATCTACGACGCCTTAGGAGAGTCCCCGTCCGTTCGAGTGAAAGGCGTGACGTGCTTTGATTGTGATTGAGTCTAAAAGGCTGAATAGATGACTATCGATATTCAATAGAATGATAAATACCAGTCTTTTTCTCTTCCTTTCATCAATGCTTGAATTCATGTCCTATTTTTTCTTGAATTATTGATCCAGTTTCATGCGTATAACGCCAAAGTTTGGGACACGTCAATACAAGAGAAGCTATTTATACAAGGAAATCAGTCTTCGATGCTTGTTGATGAGTTGATCAGGAAATAAAAAGCAGACCAAAAACATCTGAGGGAGAGGGAGGGACGGCTAAGGAAATGGGTCTAGGGAGTATTTGTCCCCAAAGCTTTCAAGATGGGAAATGGAACCAACCTCAGAGTGACAGAAGAAAGACGACACTTAAAAGAGAGAGAGAGAGAGAGAGAAAGTATGAGAGAGAACGCTAGAGGGAAAAAGGCCGGTTTTCAAGAAGTCAGTAATGAGAATGAAAGAACCACCTTTTGTCATCATCAAGCAAAACAACTTCATTAGCTCATGATTTGTCGTCTTTGGCAGAGACACGACGAAAAGAAAGCTCTACCACTCAAAAAGTGGCGCAATTAGATCACATTTTCTTCGAAACGACTTTGACGGCAGAAAAAGAGAAAGCGAGTAAGAAAGAGAGAGCGAGAGAGAAGGTGACATTTCAGAGGAAACTGACAAATGATCCTAAAAGCATGGAAGACAGATTGATGACCAACTCACCAGGGGATTTTAATTAAGCCATTCCCATTCATCCCCATACAGAGCAAACAGACCCCAACCGAGCGCCCTGTCTTCTTCGTCAGGGGGGACGAGAAAATAAATTGATTCCTGCACACTTGACGCGTGATTCGCAATGCAGACCGGCCTTTAACTCCTTCTCCCCCCGCCATTTGGTCTTTTAGGTCATCTATCGGGGCCAGAATTTCCCAGTCTCGGATCTGAACCTCCAGGATCTCTTGCCGTCCACCAGTGACTTCATGACCTATGAAGGCTCCTTGACCTTCCCAGGGTGCTGGGAGAGCGTCACTTGGATCCTAATGAACAAACCGATCTACGTGTCCTCACCCGAGCTCTACGCTCTAAGGCAGTTGCAACAGGGCGACAAACAGCAGCCCAAAGCGCCCATGGCCAACAACAACCGACCCATTCAACAGCTCAATAAGCGGAGCATTCGGACCAACATCATCTTCGGGGCCTCGGCAACAGATCAGGGCTCAAAGCATGACTTTCGAAGTCGTCCTCGATCCAATCAAGAAGACAATAATATTTATGGTATGGAGACATTCTATTCGTTGAAGGCTCAGGATAAGGCCAATGACCGCGGACAGGACGGAAGAGGAGGAGGAGAACAAGGAACGAGGGTCGTTGCTTCGACAAAGGCCATCAAGAACAAGAAGAAACACGGGAATAATAGCAAGTGCCCTGAAGTGGCCAAAGACATGTATTACAAAGCAAATAATTGGATGAAAGATTAGGAGGGCCAGAACGGCCTGCGGCTTTCCCTCCCGCCTTTGGGCAAGGGAAGCTGAAACAAATGGAAGAAAATCTCGAATGGAAGGAATCGAGTTGGTGCTAAATTGTATGACCTTGTTCGACACGAAATCTCGTGGTTACGATCTGCCTTGCTCAACTAATATGAACTACCAATCCACCACCATCTCCCTTGACTTTGTTGAAGTTTGTCATAACTAGTGTTGTCCTCTTGACCTATACTATACTATTATATTATTATTATCATTATTATTATTATCATTACCGCCACCACCATCCCCATCACCACAGCAATATTACTTATTACGAAATAGCCAGTAAAACAATGTTAAATGTTGATTCTTGTTGGACTTCCATAAAAACCAAGCCGAAAGGAGAATAAACGTCTTTCGACCGGCAGGTCTTCTTCGTCTTCTGGGAAGAGAACTAAAAATCCGACTTCAGGTCCCACTAATTAGTGTCACAGAGCAAATAGTTTTTCTCTCTTTCTCCAACCTCCATTTGGTTCATTACCCAATTAGAGAAAACTTCCAAACGGGCTCAAGTTTTCTCACTCAACCGAGCATTCGTTCGCGAACAGTTCCACTCAAGTTCCCACATGGTGAGCCCAGATCCAAGACCCGATGACTCACGTGCAAGATAAACCCCCTCACAGTGGTACCAAGCATTGGTTGAAGATCAGAATGAAGTGGTCCCACTCTAAGTAAGCATTGGCTTCATGTTTGTACTAGGGACTCCATTTAGATACTAACGTTTGATTGGGAACAACGATGAGGCGTCTAGAGATCTTATCACGCCAAGCGTGTCAAAGCTTGAGTAATCTTTTGTTTTGTCAAGATCAGATAAGCAACCCGACCACAAACAAGACTTTTAGCTCCGTGATTCATGTTCCAAAAAAAACAAGGTGCCGAAGGTTCCCTGGAATATAGGCTGTTTTTATAGTGTGGATCTTGGAGGTACGCCAATTATTCCGCGTTTTGTCTTGATATGCCTTCTTTGGCAGATATTATGGAAATGAGCCAATCTGGCTCTCACTTGCTCCATGAAGTGGGACGAGATGAAAAAAATGATCCACCACCCTCAACACTGAAGTATATAAAGGTCAGGTTCTGACACGAACAACCCAAATATCCATCATGCTCAGACTGGTTCCGGCGTTTTCTAGATTCCCAAGAGTCCGTGTGTTTCAAAAGCGTTTGGGATGCTAATCTGCCTCGAAAATCTAATCTTTAAATTGTGGAACTTTCGACAACTCAAGAAAGAGTGCAAAATCCCGGAATCCCGGGCGGCGAAACGGAGTTCCGAAAGACATTTCCACAGATGCAGAACAATTTGCATTTCATTTTCCTAACCAATCCTCCACAAAAGGCAGAGGAGTTGGAGGCATCAAATGCGACGAAAAGACCATAAAACATAGCTGCCTCGTTCACCCATCAAAACAAGGCTGTAGTAGCTCTTAAGAAAAGTTTCCAGATGAGCGCATTCATTTCACAACACATGTTTGAAGAAGATAATATTTAAATTCCCGTTTAATACCAATTTCTACCCCGTACTCGTACGTGGCCACCAAAACAAGAACTTTGCGAGTTTGAAGCGAGCAAGAGAACTTGTTTTGATGGATGGAGAAGATTCATGGCACCTCCTCACCCAGCGAAAACCAAGGTGGATCTTTGGCTGGCTGGCTGGCTGGATGGACGGATGGATGGATGGAAGGAAGGAAGGAACTCGTTGGGGAGAAATGGGCTCTTCTTGTCTGGAAGATGGGTGGATATCATTTCTCTGATTTCCAAGTCACTTGAGGGTTAGAAAAAAAAGTTGGGAAGAGTGAGTAGTAGACGGACACCCATCGGCTTAGGGGGAAAGAGACAAGCAGATAGAGGAGATATCTCCGTTTCCCACTCACTCTGAATAAGTAAATGCTCTTTGAACATCCGAAATCCGAAATATTATTGATTAGTTTCCACAAATCTCTGGGAGAAAAAGACCCTGTCGAGGAGCGATAAACAAGGGATGGTGATCAAAGCGCACATGTGAGATACTGAACAAAGTCGAAATCAATGTCGTGCATCCATTTGTCTCTCTTCAACTGAAACATTTTGTCAAACATCATGAGTTTATCGCTTGGCAGAGTATCTTTTTTTCCAGTTAAAAGGTTATTCTAAGACTTTTCCCAATTTCTCTTTATGTTTATTCAAATCAAGGATTATTTCCGCTGTGATTGTAAGGATCACAACAAGTCCCCTTCATATTTTCTGCTGATTTCATGCATTAAGTGTTTGAACGTTCATTGCCCCTTACATTTCAACGAATCTAGTCTGCGTTGTTCTTCTAATTAAAGTCTCTTGGCCTGTTCATTTTCATATTTTATTCAAATTCACAATTTATTATCTCGTGGTTTTGAATGTTAACGCATTTTAAGCATGAGATATAGAATTAAATATCTAACCTTGTAATTCGTTTATTAGCATTTTATGTTTGTAGTTCCTTAACTTTCAATAACCACTTTTGGGATTCTTGCCATGTTTTTAGACCAAATCTTACTTTGAACAAAGAACTTGAGACGCATGAAATGATAAAGGTAAGCAAATAACGAACTATAAAGCCATTTCTGTTGTTTCATTCACATGAAGCAGATGGATGCACAAAGCACTAAAAATGACTTCGATTTCAACTGGCCTCATAAATTGCGACGTAACACTTATATTCTGTTTGGAGCCTCTCCCAAAGGATTCAAACTCAAATGATCTCGAAGAAGGGGCTGAATCCAGTCAACAGTCAACGTGTTCGCTTTGGCCACGGACTGCTAGAGATCTGGACTGCGAACGGAAGCAAACAATTCTTTTTTTCCATAACCATTCACTTTATTCCAAATAAGCCCTTTGTAGGACCACAAGATCTTGCCGAATAGATGAACTTGGCCAATTTGAACCCAAAATCACGCATGGGGAACTCAGGAGGTATGCCCAAAGTTATGTAGTAAACAATGCCTAAAATTCGAATTTTCGGCCTGCTCTTGGTCAGCTACATATGCTTTTTGCATCTTAGCTTTGAAACAAACCACTTTACAAGTAAATTCTATAAAAATGACCTGCCTTCAACTGAAAAGATGTCTCATTTTCTTTTCTTACAATTATTTTTTGGGATGCTAGGGTTGGAGGGGTGAACCTCGCCCGGCCACCGAAGCTAGCCATCACCACATCGTCCAATTTATTTCCAATAGGCAGTGTCATAGTTCGTATCAGAGTGGTTCTCCGTCTGTGGGTGTGGTTAGCGTCTAAAAGTTTCCTTGAGAAAGGTCGGGGAGGAGAATCGAACCGGGGCTCTCTCTCATGCTAGGAGCTAGGAAACTGAGCTAACTACTACACCACGTATATTGTTTTAGTTTTCGTATTTCGTTTCTTATCTTATTACTTTGGTTCGAAAAGTAGCTCAGAACTGCTATGACCAAGAGCAGGGCGATTTGGCGGGAAGCTCGTTCACAGTCCATATTTCTGGAAGTTCGTGTTTTGGCGAACCACAATCCTACTTTTTCAAACTCGGGAAATGACCTCGCCAAAATGTGGAACGGCTAGTCTCCTAATGTATTCTTGATGGTCCAGCCGATTGGTGGGGTACGAGGCTGAATACTAAAAATAAATTGGTGAATATAGCTAATTTGGTAATAAATAAGTTTCAGGTTTATCATCTTTAGATTCGGCTCAAACACTTTCCTGGATGTTTTGACGTCGCACGATAATTTTAGAACACTTAATATCTGAACTACGTGATTATTCCCACCACAACTTGCTATGAAGCGGTTTAAGTGACGCTGTTTTTGGCCATTTACCTACTCTAAAATGAAGAGCTTAAATGAAAGAATGTTGAAATTACGATTAGGCTTGGCTCAGGGAAAAAAAAAAAGAACAAAAAGATAACATGATTGGAAGGTTGGGTGAATATGTTTTTATTCCGTGCTCCGTTGTTAAACAAGTCTTAAAATCATAGGAATTAGAAATTAGGTTAATTTCTACGTTGGTTGGCAGATTAACTTGGTGCGCAGTTTTTTCACGCTTCTTCGTAGATGAAAGCGATCCATTTAAGTTCGCTACTTGAAAAGACATCATCTTTTTTAGCAACACAAGTGTTTCTAATTTACGGCAGAGAGGCCATCACCTTCTGATTTCCCCCACATCTGATTTTCCGTTTTTCATCCTTCAGGAGATTCATATGCATGTTTTTTTTATCTTCCCTCTATGTTGTAAGTTAATTCAAAGGGTTCTGTCCAATAATACAAGAACTTCTGGGTGAAAGGCTGCCGTGAGTGAGAAGTTCATAACTTGCCCTACATAGGGCTTTTAAAATGGATGATAGGACAGATGTAGCTTGTATAGTTCTATGAATGATAGATTAATCACTTCTCTGTAAGATCAACTTGTTATTGCATCCCATCCTTTTGATCGGTTTCCAAAAGTAGATAATCGACGTCCCAAACATGTTGTCACTTAAGATTTCCTATCTTGTGGTGTTGGATGCATTTGTGTCACGACATTCGCTGGAACCTACGGGGAGATGAAGAAAACATCTGCGTTTCATGATCCAAACTGTCAATGAGGGTCTTATTCATCCCCTAATCGCGTCAAATCAACTCAAAAAGAATCTTAGAAGCCTACAGATAGAGAACCGATGTCCAATTCTCCTTAGCCCAAATCCTTTGTTTACCCTCGTGTTCTCGACGCTCCAAATGTTCCACTGACTGATCAGCTGACTCCTGATTTTAGATACCCTAAGCATTCAAAATCTAGAAATAGGACCCTTAAGAGAAACCCGAGTAAATCTATGGTGTTCGAATCCTCAACAGCCTTGGAGCTTTGTGAGCCAGAGAAACTGCCATGGGCCCAATTACTGCTGGAGAGTCTCCCCCACGTTTGACTACGGAAGCGGATGAGAGTGACAATGGACTACTCCGCCCTGTGAACGAAGTGAACACTATTCAATCAAGACTCATCGACAACTCGACAGAGGTCGTAGAAGACGAGGGCTCGTCTCTTGCCGAGCTCCCTCATGAACAGCAACGAGAACAGAGACATGTCGTAGCTGGATCCATTGCAGACTGGCGGATTTGCCAGGAGATTTCTGTCTTGCACCCAGAAGTATTACAGGTGAACAGCGATCATCAGGAAGTAAAGGTTTCCACTGCCAGTGGAGTGAGAGATTCCAGTGAAATCCATGGACGCGATCTGACAGCCCACGAGATCTCTGAGGACGGTGGTAAGAAACCAGAGTTGACCATTTCCGCGTTGACGCTTGCCGACGAGGACGAAACGTCCTCGGATTTAACTCCATTGTTGTCCGAGGGGCGAAAATCCGAGTCCATGGCTTTTGATACCACAGAGGTCAACCTGGGCGGCTATGAGGGCGAGGAGACCGGATTCATGGATCATTGCCACACGGAGCGAGACTCAGCAGGACCCTTGGACCAGACCAAGGCCAAACGGAGACTGATTGCGGCCTTCATCTTGGGCCTTTTGTTCACTACCTTCGAATTGACTGGAGGCTACTTCTCCGGGTCGTTGTCCATATGGAGTGATGGCGTGCATGTGCTGACAGATGCCCTGAACTATTTATGCAACTGGTATGGTCTTCGAATGGCCGAGACTCCAAGCAGCAAGGCCTACAACTTCGGACGGAAGCGGGCCAGCCCTTTGGCGGCCTTCACCTCCATTATTCTCCTTTACTTCGCTACGGGGAGCATCATGTTTCTGGCAGTGAAGCGGCTAATCCAGGGGGACTACGAGATTCAGTCCCAGTACATGCTGATCTTGGCCGGATCAGCCGTGCTTTTCAACTTATTCGTTGTGTTCTTCCTCCGAGGTGTGCCCACCAGCCACGGCCATTCCCACGATATCTCGTCCATGTTCGGGCATTCCCACCTTGACGACCCGCACGCGAGTCCGAATCCGGGGCGAAATATCAACGTTCAAGCTGCTCTCATGCACGTCTTGGGCGACTTATTCCAATCGGCTGGAGTGCTCATATCAGCTGTGATCATTTTTTTCTTTCCGTCCGCCAAGTACCTGGACCCAATCTGTTCGTTTGTCTTCGGCATTGTTGTCATGATCACTTCCAAGGGGGTCATCACGAAAACAGTTCACATTCTTCTGGAAGCTCGACCCACGCGGGTTTCATATGAAGACCTTTACCGGGATCTCATGGACATTTCTGAAGTAGTGACCGTGCATAACCTCAAGATTTGGGGGCTGGACGAGGACACCATGGCCTTGGTTTGCCATCTAGCCGTGGAGGATCCGGAGCGCTCGGAGATGGTGCTTCAGCGAGCCACGAAGATTTGCAAATGCAAACACGATATTGAACAACTAACCATCCAAGTCGAGAGATATCGGCCAGAAGTTATGAATACGTGTCGCGAATGTCAGCCCATGGATGATTGACGAGCAACCAGTAACTGTGATGTCCAAATGCCAAACCGCGAGAGTGAGAAATATCCAATCCGATGGTGCAAAAAATAATATCTTGCCCTCTCATCCCATTTAATTTGTTAGGTTATGAATTAATTGTTGGATAACTCATGTTCTTTTTAGTGTAGCTTTTGAAGAAGCTATCTTGCAGTTTTTTTGCATTTGTTCTAATGTAAGAAGAAGTGCGAATATCAAAACTGTTCCTCTGTTTCGTGCAGAATTTTGTCAGCGAGAATAAATCGTATCAACCAGGATGGCATTATTCTTTGATTTAAGATACAACTCGATAGCGATATTTTTTTTCTTCTTTTTTTTGCTTACAGCCTCTGGATAACAATGCGTAAGGACGATTATAGATACAATTGAGAAAGAAGGTTCATTATTGATTTTGAGCTTTTGATAGATTAAAATAATTTATGGTGTACCGTATGTCTCATATGTACGGTTACATGTTTTCAACTTGAAATATTTCTAATTTCCCCCCGCTTTTTGGTTACTGTGTTTATTGCGTCAAATTCTCTGCGCGTATTGAGGTTGGTGACAAGGTCAACGACATTGCGAACACATTTGACGTCACCAGGAAGACCGTGCATAAGGTGAAAAACTTTTGTTTACCTACTGGCGACTTTAGTGACAGAAAAAAGCCGGGAAGAAGAAGAACAACAAGGACTCTGACCAATATCGATGCTGTCAAGCACTGCATTGATCAAAATGTAAGGTAAGGTCTAGGTATGAGGAGTCGTACTTGCATGAAAGTCCAAGGCCTCACGGAGCTGCAACGCCAGAAAAGGCTTGACCGATGCAAAAAAATCCTCAACAAATTAAAAAGGAAGGGCAAAAAAAGATCCTCATCTTTTCCGATGAAAATATCTTCACGGTTGATGCTGCATTCAACACCAGGAGCACCCGCCATATCGCCTAGGACCCTGAGGAGGTCAATCCAGCCGTTAAATATGTTGGTAAAACTAAGCACCCTGTCTGGGCTATGATGTTAGGCGACATCAGCTATGATGGAAAGGCCTGCCTACCATACTGGACCAAAGGTAGTGTGGATTCCATCCAATACAAGCAATTATTGTCCAGAAAGGTGTTCCCAACACTCAATGCAACCTATGGACGTAGAAATTGGATCTGGACCCAAAATGGGGCACCAGCCCATACTAGCAAAGGCGTCCAGAAGTACATTTCTAACTAATTGGGATCCAGTGGATTCTGGTCAAAAGAAGTTGGGCCCTCAAACTTGCCAAATCTGAATTCTTTGGACTTCTATGTGTGGAGCGTCTTGGAGTCCAAGGCCTGTTCCGTCTACCATAGCAACGTTGAGGCACTGAAGACATCCGTTGAGCATCAGTGGAACAACTTGTCCGCTTTCACCCTGAAAAGAGTCTGCTCCAGGTTCCGTTCCCGTGTAGAGCAGTACATGGCCACAGAGAGTGGTATATTTGAAAAGAAGTAATGGTATTGACCATTAAACCTTTTCATTATGTTAAGATTAAGAGTTTTCTCAAATCATTTGGAATCTACAGGCAATTCAAGATAAGTTGAAAATTGTAACCGTAAATTTGTGACATATGGTACAAGAAAATGCCACAAAACCGGTTTTCTATGTATGAAAATTACTCTGTAAAGAGTTTATTTCATTCAAGAAATCCTGTAGCCGCAGTTCCGAATCATTCTTCATGAATAGGTCATACAAAACTAGTATTTAGGTACGAAGTGAAATATAGATTAAACCTAATCAAATAATCGAAGCTTGAAGTCTCCAAAGTTTCAAAATCTGGATGATCAAAACATTGAACCTAAGTAATCTAAATCAAATTTCGAAAGAAACCGTAAGTGTGGAAAGCTGGCACGAAAACTCTTCGTTGGCTCCTGAACCAAGGACACTAGAGCAAAAGTTTTAGTGATCACCAAACCTTTTCCGCCAAGTGAGGCCTAAACTAGTCTAGCCTAAACTAGTCTAGCCTAAACTGTTTGTGCTGATATTTTAAAAACTCCATTAATAGCATAGTTGTTGTACAAAATATGTGACTAAAATCCATATTGTAATCATTTGGTGGTCTATGCTTTAGAGAAGGTGTGGAAATATACTTAAAATGACTTCTGACATGGCTTGAAGTACACTAACTGAGAAATACCAATTATGCGATCTTGATAAAGCAAGACTTTGCTCTAAACACAATCCGTTGATATTTTTTTGCAAAAAAATATTGTCTGAAGAAAAATGTTTCAGGCACATTTTGACCAAATTTCAAGTAATTTGGTGAACTTGTTATGAAACTAAGGTTCTCACGCTAGGAATGGCCCTCAAACCCTAACTAGGCGTATTATAGCTTCCAGGTATACTTTGTTCTACAAATCCATTTCAATGCTTCCTATTAATGCAATGATGTATGTATGTATGTATTTTGGGGATTCCTTTGTATATGTACAAGAGGGTTAGTCATGCCCCAGGTTTCCCATAAGCCTCTTGGTTTTCATGGGTATCTGACCCTATTTAGGGTCCTGACTTTCCTCTGATCTGTGCAAGTGTCCATACCGGGATTTTCCGCACTCGGCCAAGGCAGCATTTCTTATGATGGAAATCTTTCGAAGTTCACCCTAAAAGCGGTTACAAGACCTACAGCCTAAGATATTGCATGTGGTTTGGTAGCGAGAGATGACTAAGTCTGTCAGACAAGAGGTCCATCGTTGAAAAGAGACGCTAAAATCAACATCAATTTTTGTTTCATTAAAAAACTCATTCCAGGATTTAGCAAACGCAAACCCAGGAAGCCGTTGACCCCAGTTCGTACGGGCGAGCGGCAGGGAAAATAATTCTAACCCACCTCTTTTCTCCCCGTGTGTATAGTTGTTCAGGACAGGGGAGATTTTTTTCGTTTAAGCACTTAAACATAAACTGTAAGCGATGAATCGTCACTGCATCTGCTATTTTCAATATATTAAATTTCTTGAAAATTTCGTCGGTATGTTTCTTGAATTGATCTGGTTCATTTAATGTACTATGCAGCATGGGAAGTCTTGTTTTATTGATAAATTAAAGCTATTGTCTGAATTCAACACAATGACTGCCATGAAAACTTGCATTTATCTAAACTGCCGGAGTATTCTGAACAAATTGGCTAACCTTCAATGTCTTCTTGCTAATAGTAATCTGGATCTGGTTCTGCTTACAAAGACTTGGTTAAACCCAAAGGTGTCCAATATGGAAATCGAATTTGACGAGTATAAGATTGTTGCCAGAAAGAATAGGTCTGACAAATGACAGCGTTGCCATTTTAGCTAAGAGTGATTTGATTTGCGTCGAGGTTAACGTTTCTATTGGCAACTGTTGTTGCATTGATCTTCAAAATTGTAGATTGGCTTGTGTGTATAACTCACCTAATGCTTCAAGCGCAGAAAGAGACTCTCTTAATGCTTTCCTTGGATCGGTTAGTAATGACTAGGGGTCGGAAAGATAATTTTTGGAGGCTAAATCAACTATTTTGGCCATTTTGGGGCAAACCTGAAATCGGGGTTTCCGGGCAAATTGAAGGGTTTTGATCATTTTTAGGGGAAATTTAGGAGATTGCATGGGGGTGTATAAAATTTGGGTCATTGTTTGTCCCCGCTCAAAGATTTACACAAACATTTTTTTCTTACATTAGACGTTAAACCTCAAGTTTTCATTAAGAGGAAGTGTTGAGCACATACAGTAGAGTCATGCTCATATAGTAGTGTCATACTGCCATGATCCAATTTCAACCTTAATGCGAGTAGTAACCATTCCGTCGTTGTGTGTGAGAGCACGAAATGTAAGTGAGAGCAGTTTGAGGTCAGAACCACAACAAAGGGCTTGCTGAAAACTGTAAGAGGCCCAAGGAAATAAGTGAGCCCTTCGTTGTCCATTCTCAAACCGTTGGTTCGAGGAGAACTTCATTCAAGAACAGCAAATCCTTTTACAAGAGACCAGGCCGAGGGCAAAGATCTAGGATTGGTGTGAGCCCAAAGAGCAAGAAGATTGTGAAAACAATAACCTGCAAAACACGCTGAAACTTGAGCATCCAAACAAATAAACTGTTTTCACCTTTTTCAACTTATTTCTACATTTCCGGAACTTATTTTGGTTGATGTTCGTAACTTGAATTCAACTAAGACTAAAACTAAGTGTAACTAACACTAAAAGGAAAGATCTGGGATTGCTCTGCTGAATTCAAAGAGGAAGAAGATTGTGAGAAATTTTAATCAAGCATTTTTTTCTTTTATACCACACAAGTACTTGAATATCCAAACAAATAAAAACTATTTTCACCTTTTTAAAAATACACTTTTACGTTTTCGGAACTTATTTTGGCTGATTTTTGTAACTTAAAAACAATTATTTTGACCAAAATCACAAGCTATTTTTCCGACTCCTAGTAATTACTAGATAATTGGGGCAATTTTAACATCCCCATGTAAATTGGGGAACGTGTTCAGACTAGAGGGCTTGTCAGAGAGAAGTCACTCCAACCAAGCCACTTGAGACTTTGCTTTGGACACAATTTGGTAGTTGGGCAGCAGGGTGTCGGACTGATCGACTTCTCTTGCGTTACTCAGTTTCAAAAGAAGGAGACAAACGAGCCATCAACTCACTAGTCCCCTGAATTCGGAACTTGATTTTGAGAATCACGTAGCTGAATGTGCTCAAAGCCGATCCCCATCGCTCACACCAGCCAGCCGCGAGGGAACCAAAAAATCTCAGAAATCTTTTGCATTT
>NC_081449.1:12973055-13015688 GCF_007210705.1 Tigriopus californicus | reverse complement strand
ACCGTTTTCTGATAGTCATTCTTCGTAACATTTTTGTGAACTTGATTGTCAGTCTTGATTTTTTGGAAATTTCTAAACCGACATTTCATTCTTACATCATGAAACCACCTTTCCACTTTCTTGGATTCACCAAGAGGTCTGAGGAGTGGCGGAGCTGAAAATGTTCCCTTGCGCGTTATGTGAGGGAGGCTTTTGCATAACCCAAAATTATGTTACTAGCTAAAAAGACAAAATACTCTGGTACCAAAAAAGCGCAACATACCCTTAAAAAACGCTCCAAGCTGGCCAGAAGGATAGCATCTGCTTACATTCTCGTACTTATTACTAACCTAAAAAGGAAACTGGCAACCGTTGAAAATTGTAATGAAGTGTCTACCGAGACTGAAGTTCTCTCTCTATAAAGAAAGGAAAGTAGTCCAAAAGGTAAAAACAAATGCGAAATTATTTTGCACGTTTGCAAACTCTAAGAGAAAAACTAAACCCACCGTCGGACCCTTCAAATACAGAGACAGATTTGTTCACGAACCAAAGCTTTTAGTTGATATGGTGGGTGATCAATTTTTTAAAGTGTTCACCAATATGAAACGGCAAAACAAATCAACTGGCAATAACTCTAATGGTTTGAGCAATTTTGACGTAACGACTTTTGATACATCAACAGTAAATAAAGACTTGAAAAGGGCTAACTCGCCAGGTCCAAATGGAGTGATCTCGTAATTCTTAATGAAATGCTTTAGGGACCTGGCTCTAGTTTTTACAGTATGGCAATTAATTATGGGACTCTGTTTTTTTGGCTTTAAAAAATAAATGCTTAGAGATATCGGGCTGAGTTTTATTCCAGAAATAGACAAGACCAAGGCCTAAAATGTTGTTTATACATTTTCAATGTGGCCACCTTTGTTGGCGATTACGCGACGAAGTCGAGTTTTGACTTGCGTGCAGCTTTGGATCACCATGTCCTCGGGGATGGAGGCCCATGAGCGCTCAAGGGCAAGCTTCAGAGCCCCGACGCTTCTATGAGTCTTGGAACAAGCTCTGTCCTCAAGGATGGATCACATGGCGAAGTCCACCGGGGTGAGGTCAGGGATAGAGGGGGGCCACATAGCTTTGTCCCAGAAGGTTGGGAAAACTTCTGTACAAAACTCCTGGACCATTCTGGCAGTGTGGGCAGGCGCTCCATCTTGTTGGAAGACAAATGGGGCATCGCCATAGGTCTTCTGGAGCCAGGGGACCACATCAGACTCCAACATGTCACGGTACTTGTGCTGGTTGATCTTGACACCGAGAGGAATGAACACCAAAGGCAACTTCTTCCCGTCCGACATTACCCCGGCCCACACCATGACATAGGCGGGCTTCTGGCGGCGAAAAATGTCTCTCTCTGCCAAAGGGATATCGCGGAAGCTCTTGCCGATCACCCTGCTGGTCTGGGAATTGTGGATGGGCTGGACCGTGAAAATCTTTTCGTCTGTCCAGCCGTGGTCCAGCACACTGGGCCAAGGTCATCCAGTTTGATTTTACGAAGCAAAACTCGGCTCCTCTTCAGTCTCTTGATTCTTGTAGCATCACTGATGAGGTGGAGCTTGGACTTCCGGTACACCTTGAGGCCTATGTCATGCTTGACGATCCGCTGGACAGTGGTGTGGCTGACACCAGCCTGCCTTGCAATCTTTCTCATACTTTGGCTGTTCTTCTTGTGGATCCTATCATTGACCTTTCTGATGAGCTGTGGAGTACGCTTTGTCGTAGGTCGGCTTGGATTTTGCTGATTTCATTGTTGCTATGGTTTGCTTTGTAAAGCTTAACGATTGCAACTCGAAGCTCAGTAGCAGCCTTCATGTTTAAAATTTCGACTAGGAGTGTTTATGCAAAGTTGTTTAGCATTGTTGACAGAGGGCGTTAGCAAATTTTGAGGGCAAGAAATTGAACCAATTAAGAGAAAATTAGGTTTAGTTTTGAGTCCCATACTTAATTGCCATACTATACAAAGATAATTTCCTTCGTCTTTTAAATTGGTTCACGTCGCACCTTCAGGGTTTAAACGGTAAATCTAGACTAAAGCACTTCATCAAAATCAACATAAAGGACCGTCTTTACGTGATTCTATTTTCTTTCCGTGGTTAGCGGGAGTTTCGAAGTCCATTTCAAATAGAACATAAACAAAATCGGATAGCCATGGAGGACATCCGAAGGAAGGCCATGGTTAAATTGTCATGCGCGGGTATTGGCCCGACGGCTCCAGCTATAAAGAATATCAAGGGGTACGGAAAGTCCACAAAGTACAGCGTGTACATCGCTTGGAGGGACTCAGGCAAGGATGGTCGCAAAGCTCATGGCTCTCGCAGCGACAAGATTTGCACTCTCATCTTCTTAGAAGGCTTGAAAAGGTCGATTAAGAACATTCCAGAGACTCCCAACTCTCCAGATTGAAATCCATGTGACTACTTTTTGCTGGGAAACTTGAAGATACAGATTTGTAAAACTAGCCTAACACCGTCATGAACATTAAGAGGTCTATCATAAAGGAATTGGCTACTTTAGATTCCCTTGGAGGTCACCAACTCCTACAGAAAGTTCCTCACTCATCTCGAGGTCATCCTGTTAGCAAATAGCTGTCAAATTGAATGAGAAAGTTGTCTCGGTATTACATCTGCCTTTTCGCGAAATATTGAATCGTTACATCTTATCGTACCCATCAATCTTGATGAAGCTCTGGAGTCCAGATTTACCGATTAGACCCTATATTTTCAAAGAGAGAGGCAAATCCAACTCAGCCAATTATCGACCCTTATCACCTTGGTCCAATATTGCCAAGGTACTTGAAAATGATCATGAAGGCTAAAATGAGGCTGCTTTTTAAAGCTGGTACCTCAGTGTTTGGGACTTGGACGTTGAACGTTATAAAAAAACAAAGGACAAAGTGGTGAGCTAATATCCATTTTGGGCAACGCCCAAGCCTTAAGTCGGAGGTACAAGCATTGAAAAAACTTGACTCTAGTCCACTATTCCTTGGGCAACTCATGTTTTAACTTTTTTTACCGAGGGTTCCATACCATGTATCGGCGGAAAATCGATACGAGTTTTCCTTCAGAAATTGTTGAAAAAAAAAACTATTCTTAGAAATAAATATCTTTTTGATTCTGCATCTGCTACATTGCACCTCAAGATGGAAAATATCCGATAAGAAGTGAAAAGAATGTCGTTTAGTAGCTGGAGGGAAGGACAGAGTGGAGGCAGCCATACACATCTAACCTCATTGGAAATTTCTAAGACATGACGAGTAGAGCCCAATACTTTTTGATGGTTTTACATAAGAGCAGATAACGCTGAAACTTGCCTGCTCTTCTCTCCGACTCTTGGAACTAGTAATCCCCGGCCCCGTAATCCCGTCTTAAAGCACGCAACCTCTCCTTCTTTTTCATTCAAACCTCTGAAAAAGTTTTTGGGCAGAAATATTGTTTTTAAAGTTAGGAACATACGAAAACAGTTGTGAAAAATACGAAAAAGTTGTAAATATGCAAAAAATGTAAAAGTGCAAGCAAGTTCTTACCTTGGCAAGGCAGTTGTTTAATTCCTTTGTTGTGTTTTTAATGCTCCATATTAGGTCCTCGCCTTTTATCATCTTCATTGCTCCACTTCAGATGCTCAGTAGTAAAGTCAGTAATTCTTAGAATACTGATGATTAGAGACTGCCATAATATGCGCAAAACAATTTCATTTTTTAACCACAAAATATGCATACAAGCTGGTCAAATTCTGCACTGAAATATGGATATAAACCCAAAAGGTGGGTTTGAAAATCGAAAAAAAACGTTAAAAATCGAAACATCAAACGAATTGTTAATAAATGCAAAATTAGCAGCGGTTGGAAAAACCATTTGGAGACCAACAAGATAAGCAAATAGATTGAATTTGGAACGACAACCTTTCTATCTATTAGGTATTTATTTCACCAAACCCAAAGTCCATTTAATCTGGACTACAGTAACGCCGCTGACTAACATGTCAGATGGGAAACTTTATTCAGATGCAATATTTGCCTTATTCAGACAACTCTTACAGCTCATTCACGTTCACAAGTTGTTTCCGGTTTTTTATCCTGTTTTGCCTAACTCAATAAGTATTCAAGTACTTGTTGACCACACTTCCCTCAAATGTATTTGCAAAGTAGGTTTCTCTCTCTGAGGGCCCTTAGAGATTTACCCGAGGTTCAAATACAAAAAAACAGTTTGTGCTCGAATGGTCTGATCTCACTTCATTGCTCACTTCATTGCTTCTTTTGTCAAAATTTCGCTCATTTTAGCAATTGCTATACTTGTTGGTTGTGTGGTCCCAAGGTATAAAAGGGACATGCCTGAATGGCGGCGTGTTGAGATGTATGCGTTTAAAACAAGGCATTTTGGAACAGAGCTGCAGCTGGAAAGAGGCGTGTTGTGATAGGCTTATGTCCGGATAAGGCTAGATAGATGCGGGCCTTGACGGAGGTTTGTTAAAGGCTAGTAATGGGCAAACCCAAATTTGCTTTAGCGAAAAACTCAAAATATGCATAAAAATATTCATGAAAACACGAAATATGCAATATATGCGAATAAACCTATTTTGTGCAATAAAATGGATAGCGCATATTTTGACCGTGTCTACTGATGATACAAAACTAGTGTATGGTAAGAATGGTCAAGATTCCGGTAGTCTGGTGCTGAGAGCAACCGTAGACTTTGAGATCCGTATAGATTACAGATGCTCTAGTCTAGATATCTATGGAGGAACATGGCTTTGAATGGAATGAAATTACTCGCAATGACCTTTGGGTCGACGCCAAAACTGAAAACGCTAGGAAAACTAATTTTGTCATAAAACCTTCGATGATTTCTAACTATTATTTAATCGCATGCCTCTTGAAAACGAGCCTTATTCTTGAGAGGTGCATGGGTTCGCTCCATCTTTCATCCGGGTTTTTCTCTGAAATCTAAGTTTTGTATTTTCTCATGTAATATCTAAATCTTAAGACCCAATACATACACGCATACGTAAAGAGTGCGAGGTTACAAAAGAAACCCTGAATTCGCACTTTGAACAAATAGAGCTTATGCAATATGGTGAAATTTTAAATAATTCTGCTACTAGTATTGGTGTTTAACTAATGCATTGACTATGTTGAGCCAACAAGTAATTTCCTTTCTTCTTAATAAATGGCCATGTTTTGGAAAGAGATAAAGTATTAGGAGTATTTACAAAAAGTCCTTTTGTCCAGCAACAAAAATGATGAAATGGGTGAAACAGGACAAAAACGGAGAAAGGCAATCTAAAGTCCTTGACTTTTTGAATCAAAATGATGAAAATGTAGACATTCGTAATGATTGAAAAAACGTCGGAAAATTGTAAAAAAGGCATTTGTATGCTAAAGACTGGTAGAGCTGGTAATTATAATGCGCGAAAGAAGGCTTTAGTGAATGAATCGTGACTAAATAAGTTGACTTGGTTATCACCCAACCTAGAATACTTTTGAAACTTGGAAGAACAATCTTTGTTAGCGTGCCTTGGTTAGACAAGTTGTAATAATGGCTTAATTGGCTTAGCTGTTTTATAAAGATAAGACAATCATAGGCTGAGTGGTCAATTGCGATATTTGTGGGTTCAAATTTATTTGTGATGTCCAACGGCTTGAAAAAGATCCAATCAAAATGAAGTTAGAAACAATTTGCATATTTGCTCATTGCATAGTTGCCTTGAGTTTGCCTTTTAATCGTTAATCTAAACAGAGTCTGCGAATGCCCAACAATAAAGACGATTATTCGGCGAAACAACAATCCGTTCCTTGATTTTGATTCCAATCAAGCAAACTGATTGCTTCACATTTTGTGTTGTTTGTCTATCTCGCTGGGCTGATACAGCATATATGTCCCACTTGATTGTCAATTTGATTACGAATCTTCCTCTTCTTTTGTCAAACAAAAGCACTCAAAAAGTACTTTAATCCGAGCAAAACGTCAGAATATTCCTTGTGCAAAATTGATACGCATTCGATTGGCGTCATCAACTTACGGGCCAACAAAACGATTGCTGTAAATTCAGCAACGACCTTCTGCCAATGGTTAAGAATTTTTTTCACATGTTGAAATAACTCTAATGCATTCTAGATAACAGTTTCTTCGCATTTATATGTTTACCAGTCAATTTAGCACTGTCAATTATTAAAGGCAGAATCTCTCTCGAGAGTCATCTTATATGTTTTTGTTATCAACATACATATTTCAAGCGGACCTGTAATGACTTATTTCCCTAAATGTCCTCCATCCTTTGTTCAGGTTTGATTCACATATTTCTTGTCAGTTGTTTTCTCAGAGAACGGAAAATTTATTCCAGCAAGAAAGGCGATAAAAAAATATCTCTCAATATGCAGGAAGAAGCCATGATTCTATTTCATGTCCCAATTCCGCTCTTTGAATGAACAACACAGTCGAATAGGCGAGTTGTCTAACGATGGAACATCAGAGAGGGGGGAAAATTTGTTCTTGAATTAGGTCTGGATTTTATGATCCATTCACCGCCAATAGATGTTCCATACGGTCCATACAACATCAACCAAGAAAGAGAGATCTCGGTTGGAATTGTCTGTGTTCTCGGAAAGAAATCAGTCATAAATGTTCCTCTACCCACGGCCAATCTCCAATATTAGAGACCCAATAAAGATTGGAACCGATTGGCCCTAAAAAGGCAGCCATCGACCTTGGGCTTAAGTATTAGGCTCTGTCATGGACAGACAGATCGGATACGTGTTGTTCCTGGTAAGTGATCCATCCACGCCGACCTCGAGGATGCCCATATGCAAATTCTAATGGGACCAAGGTCAGTATCACGCATGCCCTTGTGCCCACCTTTAGACGTCTGTCGCACGAGCGCTTTTGACTCAGCTCCAATGTGAGAAGATGAGGATGAGGATGTGAGTGGGATTGCTTCACTGAATGGGAAATGAAAGCGACACCAATTAACTACAAATCCGAGCACACGCACAATCAAGTCTTCACTCGGGAACTAGCAAGTTTTAGGGCCAATGAGGTGGTTTTCAGGTTGAAATCTGAGACATAAGTAAGAAAGGAAAGGCCTATTTGACATCAGGGTTTTGTATAGAGTCAAGTGCAGCACAAATCGATTAGCCATAGAACAGTAAATAAACATATACCTATCATCAAGGATAAACTGGACCACTTTTTTGAGCCACAATGCACTCGCATCGCATCGGCAATGGACATTGTGGAAAAGGTGGATTTGAACATAACATGCAAGCCCTACAGAGACAGGCAACTCAGATGTGTTGGTTCTCTTGGCCTAGTAGTATCACTTTCAATCAACCCAGGGATCATATCAGTAGCAAAGATTCACTCTGGTCCCAAAGCTAACGTGAGACAGTCTAGCCGAAGGCGCAAGTCGATATTTTTGATGAATCCATTGCATATACAAGATAGCACATATGATCGAGCAACGTCCCACACGCCTACCCAAGATTAGTCCAGCTAGCACGTATGGATATGAGCTCTCAAATTGAATTTAGGATTATCGTTTTTTTTTTCGTCATAGGATTCGGAGTCCGGTTTACTGACTTATTGGACCCGGAATGTTATTTATTATTTTCGAAATGATCCCGTGACAGTGCTCAGTATCAACCACGAGACGCCTCGCATAAAACCTCATAAACGTCCAAGGTACAATAAAAACAACCTCTTTCTCTAGTGAGCAAACAGAAGGGAATTCAGCGCTGATTATGTGCCAATGAAATGGCACTTTCCAGGAAAAATGCTGATCGGGTGGAGCACTGGGATAAACATTAATCTGAAAACAGGCTGCAAATCGGGGTGCTGAAAATGGAGGTTTATCCATTCGATACATTCAATCACCTCATCGCGCATTGGCAGAACGAACGAATTAACGGAGGGAGGTTATGGAGCACGTGGACAAAGGGGGATGGAAAGAGGGGTAAAAAGACGCAAAGCAAGTTCTCGACCAACAGTTAACACGGCCATAGAACATTGCAATTGTTCCAAACATGATTCTTATATGAAATCGAGTTCCGCTGGGTTTATGACCAGGAAAGTGTCTTATGTATCATATCGTGCAGGATTATGATATAATGTTTGAAATGAAGCCAATTTATTAGTTTATGTATCCCATTTCAGTTATGATTTTTCAAAAAGTCGCCAAAAATTGAAGGAATAACCAAACTGTAATCCATGTTCATCAATTGTGCCTTCTAATAGATAAATACATCCCACATCAGGAAATAAAAGAGGATACAACCGTTGGCCGGGCCAATGGGGGCGGATATCAAGGAGGGTGCCAATCATATGTCTTAGTTGTGCATACATTGTACTCTTGAATAGGAGAGAATGGTACGTCCGTAGTCTCAGTACGTACTGTAGTAGTACGTATATACATACAAGACTGTGTCTACATAGTAGGCTGTCTCAACTACGTAGTCTCAAGATGGTTTGAGCACAAGAGCAGGCATAGTATACGTACGTATATATGCCCCACACCGTTTTTGCCATACTGGCAAACTCAACCCTCGTTTATGTTGGTCCATCAACCCGTGAATACGTAGCAAATATTGCATTTTTTCATAATATCCAGGCAATAAGACATCTTGAAAAACCCTCGTTGATACTTTTTCTTTTGGATTTCAATGATCTGTTATGAGGTGGCGTGAAAGACGTTTTAAAGCATAACGTATTTTCGGATGATTTGTCATGCGAGTGAAAGACACAAATCATATTGGATGGAATGCCAGATCATTTGCGAGCGATCTATCATGGCAAACTTCTTTTTCCATTCATTCACCTAGCCGTCAAAGGGGTTCTCCACCTCAATATGTTCCATTCGCTTCCCTTCATATTCCACAAATCCTTTTTGGAAAGTCTGCCCTGCTTCTTCCCCATTCAAAGGAGCCAATACATCCAAATAAAACTGATCAATTGTCGAGGTATGTTCCGTGCCAAGTTTGTTGAAAATTGAAAGCTCTCTTGGCATGGAAGAATCAATCTCTTCAAAAATTAAAAACATCCATCGGGGAAGATTTTCCTTCAAGACGTCCAATGATTAACCTGAGTGTAAAAAGTGAAGGAGGGGTAAAGATGCTGATCAAAGGAAGTGTGAGCCTACAGTGAGAGTACGTACGGCCAGTGAGAAAAGGCAAGATGGAAAGGTAAGAAGGGAGAGGAGGGGACAGACTGTAAAGGGGTCCAATTCCTTTTTGGGACTTTGGCTCTTGATTTGGCTTTTTATTAGGGAACGTCATCAATGGACCAGGTTTTGCGAGGGATACCTAAACACGTTCCAGACACTGTTTTCCATTAGACACGATTGTGGTGCGGAGTAGCATCATTGAAAAGTTCCAACACATGGCTTCTTTCTTTCCTTGACTGTTTTGGGACCAATTCGACCATCTTCCTTGAAGTTGTGAATCCGCTGGGTTAAAAGCTAACTTCCCCTCGATTGTGTTTAGATCTGACAAGATCTTGTCTTACCATCATCCAACCATCACCAACAACCAACCAACCCTAGGTTGAGTGTTGGGTGGACTCAAACCCTCCCTGAAAGGACTCCTCACCCAAGAGGATAAGCCATGTCTAAAAGATCCGTAGGGGACGGACGAGACCCACTGAGAGACGGAGGCGAAGATTGGAGGAACCTGATCCACCTTCACAGTGGTCACTTTATCAAGCAGAGAGGAATTAAATAGGAGGCAATGTTTCATGAATGACGTCTTGACCCAGTTTGGATCGAGGGAAGGCACTGCTGGAATCTTGAACGCAAAGTGTTTTGAGAAACATCCCACATCCCCCCTCTCCTTCCCTCCCTTCCTTCTTGTCCTCGGGGCTACAATGGTCCAGAAAGCTCCCGGAGACCAGCTTTATTATAGAGAAGAATGAGTCCCAACAACCAAGGGGATGAGTCCAACGGGAATCGGTCTGGAATCACTCTCTCTCTCTCGTTCTTGTCTGTGTATTGCGTACGTACAACTAACTGGACTGACCGGCACAGGATTTGGTATTTTCTCGGAAAAAAAACATTCTTCTTCAGATTCGGTCCTGAATTGTTTAGCGATTTATAACCAGTGGGTCCATTTCCCCCCCCTTGTGTCCCGCATTACTTCGGCTTGAGTGATATTCATGCTGAGGGAAGGTGCTAGACGCTGCCCAGATAGGATTTTACTAGTTTACCAAGAAAACGAGGGGTGAAGAGGGTTGCCGGGGTTCCACTGGACATTCCTCTTGAATCAGGGTTCTTCCTCCCGTCTCAGTTTTTATTTCAAGCGCTTGAGTTGGATGAACAGTTATAAGCTCTGCCTTAAATCAGGGCTGTTATTTTAGCCAGTCTCAGAAAGTAGAAAGCGCAAGTCTTAAGTACACAGGAGGTTAACTGCAATGTCGTTCCATTTTACTTGGGGGGGTGTCTGTTCCCCTTTATCCGTCTCCTTGGCTGTCAGAAAAGGGTTCATGCAAATTTGAGAAATAAAAATGCACACATACCAAGAACCTATAGGCACGTCAAGATGGTTGGCTCTCTTACCGACTAAAACTCCAGGGTCGCTATTTGATCCCTGTTCAAGTCTCAGAGCAACGCTCCAAAGTTCATCTGCAGGGTTGACAGACTCCCTGAACGAGTTTGCTTTGAATTAAGGAGGGAGGGGTCTGAGTTTGACGAGGGGTCTCTTGGGCAGGATAAAGCCATGTCTCTTGAACAATGCAACCCCTACCGGTCAATGGCGTATAAAGTTCTTTGTCCCCAGTCATTGTTGACTTACAATTTAACCCTGGCAGAAAATGTTGAGACCACGAGACCTCAAAACGAATCTTGTAACCTCTTTGTAGAATATGGGACAGGACTGGAAGTTGAATACTATTAAGGGTACTTCTGCATGTCATTAACACGAATTAGTAATCATAGACCTACATACTCCAAGGAGAGAGCGGCAACTGTGCTGTGCGATTTCCAAAAGATTTGTTCCATCGTTCCTGATCTGAATGCGATCGTGGAAATGATGGAAGTGAGTGAATGTGAGGTTTAAACAAATAACCAGGCTACAACCATTGGTAGCGGTGGTGCTTTGGTGGGTTTATGAGCCTCGTCGTCCCTGGCAGCCAAAAAATGGAAGCCGCTCGCTTTCCCTCTCTGTATAACAATGGAATGTTCCATGGGGCATTGATTCAGTTCTGTTAGCTGCCTGTATCCGCCCCTCTACCAAATGCGAAACCTCACCACCACCACCACCACCAATACTACTTCTACTACCACCATCACCACACTCTACGACCTTGTGTCTTGAGATCCCTAGGGAGCATTTGACATTGGAAAATTTGTGCTTCTCCCCAAAGCACCAATATTTACTCAAGAGACCTGGCCTTTGTACTGAAAGGAGAAATTGTGGCTTGGGATCGAAGACCAGAAGGAGTGTGCCACATCTTGGACAAAAAAACAGTGCGAAATTGAGCCACAAATGCCTTTTCAATCGAGTCATCTTTCAATTGGATAAAACCTCGTGCTGGTGACCTGAAATTTTGATTCAAAATCCCACTTCCAATGGATGAGGAATATGGATCAAGACAAGGGCCCAATACCAATACTTTGGGATTAGTTACTGCAGGAAGATCTTTCTTTACCCATGGGGATATATATCCTAGGCCCATTTGTGAGTGCGTGTGCGCGTGAGTGAGTGTGTGTCCGTGTGCAGGGATATCGAAAACCTCGGTTGGTCAAATATAGGGAAGCTCAGATCGGATTCGGGGATAACATTAACTACAGCCTCTAGGGGGTTTGATCTCGCATTCTATCTTTGGAACACCAGGAATGGTTCTCAAGGGTAATAATGTCGTAAGCCTAATTTAATAATGACGAAGAGAAGAAAATAGAGCAGAGGCAGAGAATTCGTTATTGCGAATCGGTCCCACATTCATTGGAACCAACCTGGGGTTTTGACATTTGGAACGGTTCCTAGGCATTCCAGTTTCATGTGGACCATTAGCCTTCACGGAGTGAGCCAACTGTCAATGGAAAGCACAGTCTAGACTGAATCCTCCTGCTCCTACATAAACTTGAAATGACAGTGCCCCCCTCGATTCTCTCACTCCACTAACACACCCTCATAAAGGCCCGGGGAACGAACGAACGAACGAACAAGGACACACAACATAGAAGACTCTGTGTGGGAAAATCCCAAAAGCTGCGAACTTTTTCCAAGAAAGAAGGAATACGAGACTGCTTGCATGGAAACTTGCGCCGGGTCTAAGGAAGAATAAAAAAAAAACTATTTAATGAATATACAAGTTTTTGCCACATCACTGATACCAAAGGTCAAGTCCAAACGTGCTCCATTGGCCTTGACAAACCAATGCTTTTTTACTTTCTAATTGTTAGTGAAATATCCATCTTTCACCAATGAATTCAACTAAGACCTATCGTACAAAGTCTCAACCTGTGGTTTAAGCCTAGAATTGACGTATCTAAATATGCAAATATCATCAAGGATGTTTGGTGGCCTTTCTTTATTTCTTTTTGTCGTCGTCGTCATCATCATCAGTCGTGGTTCCATCTCCTTCAAGAAGCGCAGACAAGCCATTCAAGTACCCAACTCGAAAAGAAATGCCGACATGCCCTCTTAATGGGCGCCAAGACGAGTCAAGCTTGTGTAGTTCTTCATTTCTGTCCGAAGGCCTGTCACCCACCGGAGCTCTATAACCCAGCCAAGCTGAACAAATTGTATCACATCAACATTGAAGTACTCGTAGGCCTATGATCACATTTCTACCTTGGCACCTTTTGGGTCTCTAACGATATCGTTCATGCTCGGTTCATAAACAGACATTACGGTAGAGATATGAGTGGAACTTGGCCATTCCAAGACTACTCTCCGGTTGGATTAATGCACATAAGAAAAGAGGTCCAAATCGAGGGGCAGTACTTACTTCGAACAAGGTCCTTTTATAGATCTCAGAAATGAAGCAAGGTACTGCACTGCTATGATGAACGAACATGTTTCTTCTTTCCAAAGAGGGGCACAACGTCGAGAAAAACAAGCCCAGGAAAACATTGACTGCACCGATCCAAAGAGGGTTTGCTTAGATATCTCCAGCGCGCGTACTATCAACACCACATCTCAGTCTTACTTTCCTTGTTCCCTGTTCATTCCTTGGTTCCTTTCCGCCTTCGTTCCATCCATTCATCTATCCATACGACAGGGAATAAGATGCTACAGTATGTAGTACGAGAAGAATACTCTGCAACTAACTCGTATAAATTGAGCCCAAAAGAATGGGCGGTAAAAGTAAGTTCAAGTAAGTAAAGGGCCCTCCCTGGCTGTGCCCACATTCGAAGAAAACCTCGAGCATAGCTGAAGAAAAAAAACTTACTCTTTAATGACCCTCAAGGTTCCGTCATCATTTTTGTTCCTCTCTCGTTCTCAAAGAGGCTCCAAAAGACTCCCAAAATCTGTGAATGGAATTGATATAAGTAAGGCACTCCGGAATTAAGAGGCCCTTAGCATATGCTGGTTAGCCTCAGTGCACCAAGAAGCTTGTTACCGAGCTAGAATGACGAAGGGGACGAGGTCCTAGGTAATGAAATCCTCTTTCCTCGGGTCTAATGGTCCATTTATGGAATACCTTGATTCATGTTACATGCATGTATGGCAACCCTGGTGAGAAAATGAGGCACAAGACCAAAGACGAAGACCGAAAGAAAGGAGAAGCAAGAGGACGAGGAGCAAGAAGAACAAGAACACGATGAAGCAGGAGAAGAAGAGGGCCTAATACTCTCTCTCTCCCAGGAACGAGTTCGCCCTAGTGAAAGAGGCGCATTTAACGCTCTCTATCCATGGTTTATACATTTGTCCGACCACAGGCAATACCTCAAACTCAACGAGTATGCCCATCCACGTAGGTACGTAGTTCCACGGGCAACGTTCCTACAGTACCTACGTACGAGCATTGCATTCTTGTCAGAATGCTTTTATGTGAGAGAGAAAGAGAGAGAGTGGGTCCACGTATGGACGTAAACGTACGTATGTACGGGGATCTGGAGGTTCTCTCTTCGGGCGGAGCTCGTTCGTTGGCTTGAGGTCCCAATGCCACCAGCCCACTTGACAACATCAGCCATGTCGTCGTCGTCATCGTCTCTAGGTAGCCGAGCTTGAGTGCCTGTTCCAATCCGATAGACCTGGATGGAAATGAGGCCCTACACGGTCCCTCAATGGGACAGCAGGATCGAGTGTATGCTATTGCTTCTTTTATCGTACTACCTACCCCTCATGAGAGTAAGCAAGGAAAGGGAGAAAGAGAGTGAGAGAGAGTGGGAGAGAGTTTGGAAGTACGACTACTTTTACTTCTTAGGGAGAGAGAGAAAGAGAGAGACGGAACGGCCTCCTTACTTCCCCACCATATTGATGTTACCCTCTTCAAGTCTCAGAACTGTGATCGTCGTCGTCCACGTTCCATCCATATCCTCAATGAGGGAGGCAGCACCACCCGAACTAGCTCAGGAGGATACCGTTCTTCAAGGAACCTCTGATTCCACATGGCCTTAAGGCTCGTCGGGATGTGCTTGCTCTTCCATGCCTGCTTCCTTTTTTCGTTCTGTACATACACATACACACACATGTACTCCAGTGGTACAACGATACTACGCATTGAGAAGGCCCTCTGCTTGTTTTTCTCTCGCTTCTTTCTACCCGCAAGGAAGGCTGGATACTACGTAGAGGACCGTCTTGTAATTCCAGTCTTTTAGGTCTTTTCGTTATAGCGACGAACGAAGGCTGGTGCTCGACGGCGATCGACGACGATCGCCCTCTATTGGTGTCCTAGCGGTCATATCAAGTCCCTTTCACGGCAAGCCTCCGTTGGTGCTCGTCTGTTTAGGTATGGTGTGTGTACAATATACGTATACGTATTCGGGAGACTGATCCGCCACAGGGAACACACGCTCACTTTTTATTCCACTCTCTCGCTGAGCACACTGGAACTTAGCCATAAAGGCCAACAAGCATGGAGAAAGAGAAAGGCCTTGTTAAAAGGCCAGAGTCGAGCAGCTTGTGCTGACAAGGCTCTTGGCACAGCGCTTGTCCTAAGCGGTTGGTCCCCTTTGCCCCAACCAAAGCTAAAGGCGTCCCTTCACATATCCACATGTATGTACGTACTACCCTTGATGTCGACGGTGGATGGATCGGTGGATGGGTGAAGGAACGGCGGTAAACGTACGTGGTGGTCGAAAAGGCGCTCGCACAGGGGCTAACACTAAGGCTAAGGCATGGTTGAGAGACGGCACTCGCAAGGACTCTTGTGAAGGCTGTTTGATGTGTTCGGCATCATCTGGTTCCTGCCGCTGACAACGAGGGAGAGAAGGGTGCTTCTTGTGATCAAAGGCCGCTGTATGGGCGAGCGAAGAGGCCGACGCCAACCAACTAGCTGGACCCTACTTTTTCAACCGGAGCGAGAGAGGGCGAGAAGGAGGCGGGAGAGCGAAAGAGAGAGTGAGGGAGGAAGAGGAGGGAACGAAGCCATTCTTGGAGGGCCTTCCTTGGAACGTCTTCCTTCTCTGTCCCTGACTCAATTGGGTTGTGGCTGGTTCCAAATTTCGTGAGAGGGCGAGTGTGTGCCCCATGTCCTCACGCTCTTTCGCTATCTATCGAGCAAGACGATACTTTTCTTCTAGTTCTGGGCCATATTCTATACACTTGGAGGAGGAGGTAGTGGTGGTGGCGGTAGCGATGGTGGTGTTGGAGCTGCTGCTACTGACGTGAGCTAGTTGCCGTGTCCGTGGTTGGCGCCTCGCATTCGTTCCCTTTAGTCTGCCTCCAAACCTCCCTCCCACAGGAGGAAAGTAAAACTCCTGATCTTCTCAGCCAGGCTTTGAAACATGTTCACTTTGGAACATAACAAACCCACGGAGCATTGAAGGTGTGACGAAGTGCGTCAAGAGTTTGTCCAATCAATAGGGAACACCTATGGTTGAACCCATTCAAATCGTGCGTGTGTGTGTGCGGGTTGTCGTTATCGTCGCTTACTGATAAAATTTGTGATGTGTCGTTTAAAGTGAGAAGAAGCCAACCTGTCATGGGAAGAAGCCAAGCATTGTTTTGGGATCAAGGAACACTGAGTTTGGATCGAAGCGCTCAGATTGGTGAGGTGGCACCAATTGTGCCCGAGAATTGGCCTGCATTGGCTGCGGCCACTTGCAATCAGATCCCTGTTACCTGTTATTGTATGTTGTCATCACCTCAACATTATCGCATAGGAACAGGAACTCTGAAATACCATTCAGAGAGGTCATGCCCGGATCCCACTGAGGGATCAAGTGAATTGTTGTTAGAGCGTCATCTACTCTCTGACATTCACTGGATGAGCTTGCATCAATGACCCGACGTGTCCTTGACAAGATGTCGGAGGGCTGATGCCTCATCATCATCATCGTGGATGAATCGTTCTCTTCAATTAGGCCTTATTATGACTCTAGAAAATTCATGTCTCCAGAGAACAGCCTCAGTGCCGACCGAGGAATGTCCAAAGTCAGCGGAGCCCGAGAATGAGTGGAAAACGAGGCCAATGAGGATGTTGATAACGACGAATTGTGCAGTCTCAATCACCGCGATGGAGAGGTTAGAGTAGATCTACTAGTCCTAGCCCTCTCCAGCCTTCCAAGTCTCGCCCAGAAGTGTTCCCAACCAAAAGAGTGCTTGTTCATTTGCTTGGAACATCACTGCCTCTGTCCTGGGCTTCTTATTAATGGGAAAGGAAGATGGATCTGTGATTCAACTTCCAGCATCGATCTTGCTCTCCCTCTAGCTCTTCCCATCATCCTCCACTTGCTCGTTTTGCCACATGAGAGTCCAGTTTTGACTCCACTGGGCACCTGGCGGTCTCACCTCTAGTCACGTTCAACTTCTCGCACTTCATCAGAGCGAGTGTTACGGAGTTTAACATAAATAATCCTCCTACCCTGTCTGCTCTACTGCTCATCTTGGGACGTTCCCAGGAAGACGATTCGTCACCTCTATCCAGTCAGGTTGAAAGTGGGTGAAATACAAGACTTGATTCCACCACCATTCACTCACTCACCCTCTCACTCACTCACATGCACTTCAGTGATTGACTCGAATGCGGAAAGTGGGATGGGTGTGACGTCGTGAGAGCGCCGTTCCCTAACATCCAGGATCCCACAGCGACCATTGATTCCACTGCCTCCCCAAAATAGTCTTCTCAACTGACAAGCTCCCTCTTATTGCCACTGGTTTGCCTGCCACCCCCCACTCAAATCTTGATCCCTCAACCCTGGTTTGGAACCCTCGTGTTCCTCTCCCTAACCCTCTTGTTCTCACCGCACCCTGTTAGCCCCACGGCTGCATGGTCGGTAGGAACAACCACTCAGGCGACAGTATGTTACATTTATTCTTAGGCCTCAAAAGTTTAGTTAAGGTTAGTCGTTATCACACCGATGGTTCCGTCTTCAGACTCCATTACCGGGTTACGGTAATGGCCCTCCTTGCCTTTACCTTCATAGTGACCACGAGGCAGTACATAGGATCCCCGATTATGTGTGTTCATACCCGAGACATTCCGAAAGATGTTCTCAATACCTACTGTTGGATTCATCCGACCTATACGCTCAGTTCAGCACATTGGAAACGAGTGGGCGTGGACGTGCCACATCCCGGGGTGGACAAGACCCGTGACGAAAGAGACAAGAAACATGTGAAATACTACCAGTGGGTCGGGTTCTGCCTATTCTTTCAGGTAAGACCAGATTCCTTTGCACTACAGTACATGGTTACGCCATCTCTGTCTCTATTCAGATTAGGGACCCTTGTTTACATGATCAGGTTCTTTGCCTAATGTGGCCATTTGTTTTGCCAAATGTGAGAGGCTCAACCCGGCTAATTGTTCTGGGGCAATTATTTTTCCAAAGGAGTACTTGATTGGTGTCTTCACACTCCTTCGAACGCAAACCACACTATCACAGAAATCAGAGAGGAAAGAAATGCCACAAATTATGCCAAGAAACAATTGTTTCATAAATAGAAGATGGATTATTATCTATCACTTGTTTATCAAAAGCTGCAGTGTTACTTGCCCGTTTCCTGGGATGATTACTGTTTGATTTGAGAAAAAGCCTGCTATAGGACATGTTCATACATATCTTAACCTAGTTTGATTTGGGTATAACACCATGTCCATTCTTGGCTGTGACAGCATTTTCAAGGGGGATATGTTTAAGAGACCCTTCAAAGCCGAGGAGTAATGCAGAAAGGCATGTTCGTTGTCAGGTACATACTTGTAGAGACAGTCACCCAGGCGACATGTTGACACATTTGAGGACGACAAGCAAATTGACCAAATTCTGTTTTGGTGTTCCCCCTTGCTCGGGGAGGTGAACCATGGCGACAGAAGCACCAACCACTCGTGCGTATGCTAACTTCAAACTCTTATGTCTTCTGTAATCCTGAAGATCGTTGACCTGGTTGATTGGGCACGGACGGACGTAGCAACTCCATTCAACCCTTCAAATTGCTCTTGACATGCAAAAGCTCAAATAGACATGGAAAAATGGACCTCCAGTTGGAGCTGTCGGTGGAATCCAATTTGGGAAACGACATGCCTCCACAGGTCAACTATCTAAAAATATTTACAATATTTCTTGCTCAAACAAACTCGTTGCAAATTTTGTCGATTGTGGGACACGCAATCCTTGCTTGTGAACGAGATCCGACATTTCTTCTTCAACAGTGTTATTGACAGGTCCCGTGGTTATGAGCACTTTTGAAATGAACCTCTGAGTTAATGCCTTGTCTCTACGCTTTCTGGCGGACTTGTCCCCAAACCTCAAGTTTTCCAGCTGAAGCTCAAATTTTCCGAGTCCAGGGTGACGGATGAAAATGACTGAAACGGTCGAGCCCGAGCCATTGATTAGATAGCAGCATTCTGTCAATGTCAGAGACAAGATAATTGGAACTCGTTCCGAACGTTTCCGTTTCCTATCGTTATAGATTTGACTTCACGTTCGTCAGTGTTAAAAAATGTGCGCTACAAGCAATATTTTTTTTGTGGTATTTCAAGATAAAGAAACTGAACTTCGAACACCTACTAGATTTGTTCCTCCTATCCTACTGTCTCACACTGAATAAGGAATTGCTCTGACCTTAATCATTTCATCAATAAATATGATTAGAATTTAGGACATTATAATTCATGGCTATGTGGTAGTCTTGTATTTTCTTGATTGACTCATGTTTTCTGTATTCGGGTACATAACTCAGTTTAGACTCTGGAGCAAGTGCAACGTCGATTTCTGGGGAAATTCATTCATAGAGAAAAAAACAATGCCAGGAAAACTAGCATGCTTGAACGAAACAGGTTGAGAGGCTTTCCTTCTCGTTAAAACTTCCCGACTAAATTTTATTTCAAAATGGTAACCAAATTCGACCCCAATCTTCGTCAAAGTGTCCAAGTTTGAGAAATTGCACTGCAAGTGCTCCTCCTGAAGCAATCAACCAACTCCTTACTCAAACCGCCTGAGAAGATCGCACTCCCAATGACAGGATCTCTTTGTTATTTCGGCTGTGATTGATCACGTTGTTGACCTTGGAATGACAACCAGAGCAATGGAACCGACGCCGTTTGCGAAATTGGCGGGCGCTTGTGGGCCCTTTAAACAGTACATTGCCGGAAGGAACGAAGGAAGGAAGGGGAGCTCTTTTTGAACTATTTTGAATTGTCTGGTGGCCCTTGGGATGTCTCATCTCCTGATCCGTTTTCGTTGTATAGCGATAACTGGGACTTAATCACAAAGACCTGTAACACCCCGCATAAGCTTTCATTTTCATTCATGAATTTGATTGGAAGGTAAACATTCCAATGATTCGTTTCTTTTCCCAGGCCGAAGGGCAAGTTCTTTTGGCTATTTGGAGTCCTATTTGGCCTTCATGAGCCCGTCGTTCCAAGCAAAAATATTACGAGCTTTGGCAGTTTTAGACTGCTTCTGTCAAAAACCCTTTAGTGCAAGTGAGCTTGATTTTGGCCACCATTTAGGAACCACCTTTTTTGTCCTCAAAGATTACTTCCAAATTATGTAGCGTTGAAAGGTAAACATAGGGCTTGGAGTTTGGAGAGATCTCGCATGCTGAAAGTCATTTCGTCGTCGTCGTCGTCGTTGATTTGAGGCTTCAAAACCTGGGCTGTTTCTCTCCCCAAATGGTGTGCCAGAGGCGAGCGAACCAAACACCAAGGCGATCTCAAGAGTCGAGGCACAATACTCGGGGAACGGATTCTCCTAGGGTCTTTACGCCAAAAACAACACTTGTAAATAATGAATTAGTATGGCGTACGTACGTACGTACTACGTACGCCACACACAGACTACTCCTGGAAAGGGGACGAAGCAATTTGGCTCCCTTGGCTGTTATACCTGACTTGTTCAGGTTCAGTTTACACGTGGCCTTCTCCAGACCTGTCATGTTCGTCATTAACGTGTTTTTTCTTCTTCTTGGTATACCACATGGTTTCAGCCTCGTTGAGCCAAAAGAAAAACCAATTACAATTTCTTTTGCTCCCTAAAATAAGTGCCATTGTTCTGGCCCCTTAATGGATGTATGGTCACCCCTTCTATATTCTAGTCGCTCCTCATTGTGGTCCCTCAGAACATAAACACTACACAGCCCAATAATGATAATAGTAATCTTTCTCCCCGCGAAACAAATCACTTTACCGTTTGGTCCTAACTGTCCTCTTTAAGTCCTGCCAAAGCCGCACAAACAAATGTGATCAAGGACTCATTTATTTTCCAACCCTCACCGTGTCCAATGGAGACTCTTTCATGATCCACTCTTCTCCTCTTCCTTCTCCTGCTCCGATGGAATCCAGTTTTCGACCCCAAAGGCACATATCCCAAATATCCCCTTTGAGCCACCCTCTGCTTCAACAAAGACAACCACCACTACCACCACCACTGCCATGCCAGTTGCTCTTCAGTCATGACCAAGGGACTTGCAATTATTGCCCACTTATACATTACTCATTGAGAGAATGTTCAGGCGTTGGTGGGGCTGGGATCTGTCAATTTAGGGACAGTTTTGATGGCTATGGGATAAATTGGGTATGTACTGACTGCACGAGAAAGGAGACTGAGACAGACCCGAGGGTGAACAAGATGCCAGGGTCCTTTCTGCCTGGAATGTAAGGGGGAAAACGAGAGAGAGGAGAGAGGGAGGATTTGGCTCTGAATGCTAATGAGGGTAGCCAAGAAAGAGCAAAGTCATGAATATGGAACTTGATCAATATCATCGTGATGAACAATGAAGATTTGGCTTGCTTCAGATTTATAGGGTGTGGAACACTTACAGAAATCGGAGCTTTTCTTCCTTTTCCGAGAGTATCCAGCAATGCGTTCACTCTCGACCTCATTTATTCATTGCCGAGCTTTAACCGACATCTTAATATGAGGTTGATGGTTGAGCTAGACACAAAAATGGATAGCCTGAGTAAAACAGACCGTACGCAGGCCAAGTACTCGCCACATCATCTCTTCCGACTAGATCCCAATGTATTATTCAGCACATGATGGAAACTTCACACATCACCTTTGGGAGTCGTGTTAGAAAAGCATACGAGCACATGGTCGACCCAATCCGGACGAGGAGGAAATTCGAGTAGTACAACGAGGGAGGAGGAGGAGGAGGAGGAGGAGGAGGAGGTGGACAAGAAGAAGAAGGAGGAGGAGGATTCCAACTTTCCCTTATCTACCGAGTTTCTATCCTCTCGGACAACAACCACTACCACTCCTACCACCACCACCACTATACTTGAATAGTACTACTATTACTATCACCACCACCATCTTTCCTTCCATCATCCTTCCTCTCGATCCAATGATGTCTTGATTGGATCTGTCTGACTTGGGCCATGTCAAAAAGGTCTACCAAAATCAGTCTAAACCCAACTTTCTCCCCTCAACATTCAACTAGCCACCTCGTCGATCTTCTCTGTCATTGGTCTTTAGCAATACATGGGGCTGCCATTTCACTATGGAATAGAAACCAGCAGTTGGTACAATGACCCAAAAGCCACCCATTTGATTTCCCGACTTCAATTGGACCATGATCTAGTCGAGGGTTCTCCCTCTCCCCTCTATTAGGTTGTATGATAGAGCCAAAGGACAAATGACCGGAGATTATATCCTCAAATTAGGGCTGAAAGAAAAAGCATCCCTCTGCTTGCACCCCCATTGATAAGGCAGGCGCCCAAGAGCAGGCTAGATCCTTAGGGGGGAGGAAAACAACCCTCGAACTCATTTATCACCCTAGTCTTTGTAATGAAACTTGACTCTCTTGTCCATTCTCAGACATGGCGCGAACTTCTTCGTCCACAGGACTTGGGGCGTCAAGAAGTTGGGCACCCGTCAAATGGCTTGAAATAAATTTCAATAGTGCAAGCAGAGCCACCGAGGTTGGTCGGACTTCCATTCTGGGAGAGTGGACTAAAAAATCCAATAGTAGGAAATGGAGTCTTTTGGACCGGAATCAAAATGAACGTTGCCAAAAGGGGCGTTGGGTCCAATTTTGAGGGATCCGTTGTAGGCCCTTTCCATAGTCCAGACGCATTCGCCAACCAGTCAACCAGCCGTCCGGCTGACACTGTCTTCGTGTCATAAAACGGGCATGGAAATTGAAGAATGGAATCGTGTTTAATAGCAGAGTCCGCCAGACAGATTCTCAATAAAGCACGTTTTTGAACCACTTGTCTGTTAACGACTTGGGCCAACCACAAAGCCACCCAATCCCAGAACAGTCTGAGATTGTTTACTGTTGAGTCTGCCAAGTTGGTAAATTAGACACAGGGTATCATCTTTTGTTAAAATGTCGTCTCTGACAGCCCATTGACAAAGGGAGAGAAGATAATTTCTTTCACCATGCCAAAAATCCGGATGAACATGGGAATAGCTTTCCCAGATGGCCGGCTCTCTTCGAATCACAGAAGTGGATTAGTTTCAGACTCCTTCTCTCGCTAATGATGCAATTTACATCCAGCGTTCACCTCCTACTCGTCATTTGGAATCACTTTGTCGAATTCCCGTGAAAGGAAGGTTGGCTGAACATATACCCTCGATAAACATAGCACGGTTTCCGTGTTGATTTACGATACATCATAATATGAAGGGCCCTGTGGCAACCCTGGCGGATGTGGTTGAAGCGCCAAGCGCAAAAAGTGAAAGCACTTTCTTGAGCAGCGCATGCATATCCAAGGATAAGGCAGTCAATGGGAACAGATCTTTCTTTCTCCTCTCTGCCTGAATCCCTCTGCTTCTCCGTCTTCTTGTGCTGCTCCTCACTCCAGGAAGGAAGGCACCAACCAACCAACCATCCAACCAACGAGGAGGTAAAGGAGGAGGAGGAGGAGGAGGAGAAGGTTCAAAAGTTTTTTCGGCCAGCCAACCAACCACTTCTAAAAATAAACCAGGGAGAGACGAACAGCCGCTGGGAATGAACTCGGAACAAGGAGTGGAGCTGGAGGAGATTGGTTCACCTTGGAACAGGAACCAGGGAGCGAAACTGGTGGGTTGAAATTTGGTGAGGAGGAAGTGGTGCTCGATGGTGAAGCAGGGAAACCTTTGGTTGATATATCGACAAACAAATCATCTACCGAACGAACGGTACTTACAGATCAGCTTAACTTTTGAAGCAACCAATTTGACTTGAAAGGCCAAGATGATGGAAGGGGATTCAAGTTACCTTACTCACTCACTCACTCAGTCTACGAGTGAGTGTACCTACTCTCGCTCGCTCTTCCCTTAAGGAGTTAGGGTTTTGAAATCCATTTCAGACGATTTGGTCCATGTCGATTTGGATTGGCCAAGTTTGTTTTCGGACCATTTTTGCACCCTTTGATCACCACATCTTCCGTATTACGGTCCATCTGGTGTTGAAGGCTTCTTGGAAAAAGATCTTTTTCCAAGGCCATTAATGAAAGCTTTCCCCTTCTCTCGTTCTCTGCCAGTAGACCTTCCAAGTTTTAGATTGTGTTCCATGGTTGGAACGAACTCGTTGAGCGCATTTTCGTGTGTTTGCTGTCCTTGTGAGGAGCACGAGAAGCAGCCTTCGTTGGGGACGAAATTCCTGGTCCTAGGGCGCGCTCGTGACGTCACCTGGCCCCGCGTGACGTCATAGCACAACAAACCCGACAAGCCAGCAAGGACACAGGACCAGATTGGTTCGGCTCTGAGACAGGAGCGAGGGACCAAGGGACCAGGCAATTGGTGCTGGGCAGAGGGAGGCAGGTTATAAAATTCAGGCAGGGTCGTTGTGCAAAATGCTCGGGTGCCACTACTTTGGTTCCATCTCATCATTCTTAGGCTCAAACTCGGGCGCACGAGGAATAATGCATTTCCTGCCACAACTTTTCGAGCTAATATGACTCATGATGCGAGGGGAACTAAGCAGAAAGTGTATCCTCGGTAAAATGTCTTTTCAGTTATCAGGGGTTTCGAGGTAGTTCAAAGGGTCACTTGAGGTGGTTACCAAAAGTATTTATTCGATTGTAGCCCTTCGAAGGTACGTGCGAGCCTTTTTCTACCAAGGCTTCTCCGTCCATGAGGCTCTCGAGGTTGGTCGGGCCCAATCGAGAGTCTCGTTTTGTTGTACATTCCAGTCCGGAATTCAAGAAGTGTCTTGAATAGGGCAATTCCTCGGGGCTGTAAAGTACTTTCATCAGCGTAATGTTCGCAGAAATGTGACATTTGCCCAATGGGCAATGTCTCTTTCGCTCCAAGGCTCCTCTGACCATTGACATTCTCGCATTCCCGAAGAGGCTATTTCTAGATATGCTCCTCGACCTCATTTGGGATGTTTATGTGCAAAGGGTATGACCAAACATCGAGCGGACTAAAAGGCCAAGACCAAGGCCAAATGAGAGTTCTGCTAACGACATATAGTACAAAGAGGCTAAGATGCACGACAGCCTTGATCTTTCCTCAATACATTGAAATGGCGCAGTGGCCTTCTTGGGTCGATAGTTTTGTCGTTGAGAGACGACATTACAAAAACCCAACGAGCAGCACGAAGCAAATCAGATGGCTGGTTCTTTCGTCAAAGAGGCCTTTCCAGAGAAATGGTTCCCTTTTTTGGCACACAAATGCGATCTACATCAGGAGGTTGCCATGATGTAGAGAATCTCCTATCTCAAACCAATCACTTATCATGACATTTTGCTTCCTCCGATGGCCGGAACAATGCAATCCACCATTGAACCTCGTGGACTTGGACAAAGGTCAAGCCTGAAAAAACGATCTGTTTGTGAGTGTGACTCTAGGCAATTGATCACAAACACCAGCATTTGTCTGACCTTGTGCAAGATGACTTTTAAGTGAATGGGTCTCTGAACAGGTCCTTGGAAGATAGAGGAAGTCTTTCATCAGTCTCTTTCGTATTATCTCGAAAGTCTAAAACAACTTTTTACTCCTCTTCGTTATTACTTTTTGTTCGCAAGTCCCTTTTGCCATTGCTTTCTCCATGACTTTTTGCGATCGCCTCTTTATATCGTGGATTCATTTTTTGCAATCGTATGAGGATGCTGATGACATCATCTCTTGGGCAGAAAATGCGGTTGCCTTCTGTGGTCTGACCCCCAAATAGACTCACTCACATTTAATCTCGAACACTCGATTATCAGAAAATGATGTTGATATTTTATAGTAACAGGGAGGAAAGATATTTGCATTTAGTTTGCACGAGTTTTAGCATGCTTGGTGGTGGTGATTTGCAAATTGTCCGTTGGCCTTCAAGGTCCCGGTTGGGTTTGTAAAGTAATTGTTTCCTTGTGCTCTTAAAGACCCAATCATCTGTCTTTGGTCCATCCCATTTATTATCATTACTTTTCCTCTCGTGACATCCAATAATGCATGACTGAAAAATGACCTCAAGGGGATATCGTTTCGTCCAAAGTACGAGACAACAATGCAATGAAAGGTTGCATTGACCCAGATACTCTATTGATTTGCCTCGTTCTCGGGCATGGGGATTAGTGGATGGCCCAACACAGCACCCTCCTAAGCATGCAAGCCTTTAAGCAACTGATCTTTGCTTAAACTAATCTTCCTCCGCAAAGACCCGAAAGAAAGAATAGGAAAATGGGATCTCAGCTTACTTGGACGGCCATTTCCGCACTTCCAATCGGCTTGCCAGTCAGCCCTTGAAGCCTGAAGGACATCAAGGCTTGAAATAGTATAGTAGTAGTAGGCGTAGTACAGTAGTCGTAGTAGTAGTAGTGGTAATACATGAGCTCCACCAAATCTCCATTCTCTTTCGAGACATTATAGAGATTACCCTCTGCCCAATCGCCTCTTTTAAGCTTGAATGCTTGAGGTTTACGGAGGTGATGATCTAACACTCGACTATGTTTTTTTTTTTTTCTCTCTATCCGTCTTTTTCCGGCTTTACGTGGCATGGCAATCTCGGATCCAAGGTTACTAATAAGACAGAGCGGGTCACGGGTCATGGCAGAGAAAAAGGCCATTGGAAAAAATAGATTGAATTCTCTGTCCTAACAAACACTGATCCAATCGTTTTAGTCCCTCTTGCTCTTCCTTCCTTTTGAATTGACCCAATTTCCTAACTTGTGGGAAATATTCTTCGTGCAGTGTCATGGTTCCCTCGTAAACACAGGGCAATTTGGCCTTGCAATATATTGGTGTCATGATGAAAACCTGCACCGTGAATGAATACATGGATAGATGGATGGATGGATGGGGGGATGAAAAAAGGACGTCCTTGTTGAGTGGAACGAGGCCTTTTCCTCGTGGTCCATTCGGGTACTACTTTCGTTCCATAAAGTACCCGGCAAAGCACAGAAAGGACGACCAATCCTGGAAAGTGACATTGGCCAAAAATTGGGGTCCACGGTTGCCCATGGGTCCTTGCAAAACTGGCCGGTCCTCAATCTGGCTCCAAATGTTCAGCAAACGTGATTTTCTTGGGAGGGGGGGGGCTCATTTTTAGAAAAGGCAGATGCCTACTCATGAGCCGTTCAACCCTTTTGCTCATCTTCAAAGCAAGCAAACCGGAACAATTTGCGATGAAAATAAAAAACAAATTGCACATGATACTGCTCAGTAAGTACATCTCTACGGTAGATGATAATCTTTTAATTCCGGATGAGTCTGTGATCTCTTTTTGTTTGGAATTCAGGAAGCGTACCTCCAGGCCTTATGGCCTTTTGTCATAAGATTTTGAGACTGCTTCTCGTGATGAGGGCCCTTGAGATGACTGGACATTCGAGAAATGTGTCCTGTCTCACGTTTTTGTCCTTCAATTTGTCCTTCTAGAGGATCGAGACCAGTCTCCGCCATTTTGACTGGCCTTAGTATTTGTTGTACGTGCAATCTGGAAATGAACCGGTTCGCCACATTATCTTTTTTCCTTCTTAGCCATTGAGAAGGATGAAATCAAAGAGAAACCACTTCATGGACATGTTCCAGGAACAGAGAGAGAAAGTGATTTGGACTGCCAGGTTCCCGCTCTATCTGAAAAGAATCGGCCTTTGTTTTCGCTCTTAAATAAAGAGGGAACCCCCCATTGTTCCACCAGAAGTCAGTGACAAGCAAATAGAAAGTCCATGTGGTTGTTTATGCGCGAGCGTTCCACATGTCTGTCCCTGTCTGAAAGGCCAAGGCCCGTCCCAAAAGAGATGTCTGACCGAGTAGCAATTGTAATAATGCCAAGCGGGTTCAATTATTTGGGAACGGGAAGGTAAACACCTATCATTACAGAGACAAACAGAGCATGGTAAGCAGTACAAATGCCCACTGGTTCCAATTGTGTTTGCATGGCAGTCGACAGAACCATGTCCAGCACTTCTTCTGGAGGGTTTCCGATCGCAAATATATCAACCATTCTTAGGCCAGAGCGACCAGAACCAGGATTAGCACCGTCCAAAGTGAACCGCCATTGGCCGCAACTTGCAACACTTCATGATGAGTGAAATGTGCGTCTGCACTTTACAAGTTACTACAGCCTCCCAAATCTGGGTGGGTTTGAATGGGCGTAGGAGGGCGAATAGAACGAAAGAAACCCTCGTCATATGTCACTTCCATTCCGGGGGATTCGCCAAGCAGATCTGCCGAGCGCCAAACCATGGTTATATGGTCACTTTTTGTAGTCCGGCTCAATCCCTAAGATCTCCTGCTTCATCACATTCAGATTGTATGCCTCACTTTGTAAGACGAGTGTCCGGTCATGGCGGCAAGGCCATTCACCGATCCGTCCCACCATCTTCTATATAAAGGATGTGCACTGTATAGATGGTTCCATTTCTACGATACCGTGGGGAGACTCGATGGACAACGCCATGCATCAACGAGAAAAATGATGAGAAAAGGGGGGGCGGAGAGGAGGCTTTATTTGTCCATTTGCAATTCCATCAATCTCTGCCAATGATAAGAAGATCCAAAAGGGCCCTGGCACATACTTCATCCATCCTCACACGCGCACATTCATCTTTGCAGTGCCGGCTGTGGCTACCCAATGAATAGACGAGCAAAAAGACCCGAAGTGATGTTATTATTATCCTCGAGCATAACAGCACCCAATTTCTTAGAACCCATGGTCGTATATTGATCAACCATTTTGGTATCAGTTAGGTTGCTCCTGCGGCGGTTTCTTTCGAGCTGTGATCCTGGTTCATTGTTCGGTGCCAATCAGATTTGGCGTCCTCCTGTCTTATTGTGAATATGGGATAGAGTTGGCTGAAACTAACGTAATCCTTGAACTAGTTGATGCTCGTACATACTTCGTCATTAAAGCGGCACGGTTCCCAGTAATTCAGGTCAGATGAGTAACTGGGAAAAAGCCGCTCTTTGTGCATCAAAGTGTTTATCAAGGCCGAAAGGATCTGAAGGATCTGCTAATGCAGATAAAAGTTGCCGTTCCCGTCACGACCGCTATATCTTCCACAATGATGCAACTTGAAATGTAGAGTAGATTGGCCTTGAAGATTAGGTGATCTCTCGGACGAAGGTCTCAATTTATGAGTAAACCCCAGAAATAGACATGTTCGTTGTGAGTAGAAAATCGAGAGAGTTGGACGAATACAGACCAGTAACCAATTTTATTCTCCCTTTCGTTCACATCTGTTTCACATCCGTGACTGACAAACGTCTTCAACTCTTGTTCAGCGCAAAAATGAAAATAAGAATCCCAGGACCTGTTTATGAGTTACCTAGAAGTAGAATGAGAGAGAGAGAAATAGGATTAGTCTACATGTAACCTTGCTCGTGTATGTAGGACTTTGATTTTAAGATACGTTATTCAGAACCGTGTCTAAGACCTTGAGACTTGATCATCGGTTACTTAGCAATAGTTTTTTTATGGGCTTGAGTCTTTAGCAATCCAAACAATTGAACAGATTGTGGGGTTTTAAGATTACGAAAGCCACATGCATTTCTTATGATATTGTTGTGTACTCAAGCATTTCGGGGGTATGTTATCAGTTCAAAGATCCGTTTATTTCACGCTCAGCGTATTAGCTCTATGAAGTACAAAAGACGACTTTTAGTGGACTTGTGAGGGAGCAAACAGATAAAGCCTGATAACTAGAGACGGCCAAAAAATGCATTAAAAAATGCATTTTCAGCCATTAAATATGTTAAAAAACTGGTCGAAATAGGTACTTCAATACACTCTTTAACCCCAAATATGCACTTCAGTGTACATTTAAAATTCAAAATATGTTATTTAAAAAAAAACTGAGATCAATAGGCAGGCAGTTGAAAAATAACGCCCAGCATACTTCACAACCATTTTTGACATTGGCTCATGAATGAGTGGGGGCTTGTAGCAGACCATCTCGGCCAACCTAAGTTGGGAGTGTGCCACTGATTTTTCAAAATATTTCATATTCACATCAATTTTTTTGGTCAAAACCAACAATATTGTTCTTGGCCCAAAATCCCTCCAAAGTCCTGGCGTCAAGCACCTTAGTCCTGCTCCCAAACAAATTCCATTAATGACGGAAGCTGATAAAGGATGTACTCAATCTGGCCCACCAACTTTTCCACAAAAACCAATGCTAACATCTTCACCTCTACCCACCGGTTTTTGTGGTGCCCATGACTTTGCTCTACACTTCTCCCATGTGCACTGAATCAATTTTGCAGTGATATCAAGTTCTCGTCAACTATTTTATCCCTCTGCTCATTTTAACCACACACTCTTTTACCTTTTTGTTTATGGTTTTATACTCTTGTGGATACGTTTTATGCATTGAATTGACCAAGAGTCGAAATAAATGATTATTACACAACTTTTTAAATTTGCTTACGCCCAAAACCAAAATACGCATAAAAATATGCATGAAAACTCAAAATATGGAACATATGCGAATGAACCCATTTTATGGCATAAAATGGATAGTGCATATTTTGACCGTCCCTACCGATAACGTTTACCTCGAATGCGAGTTGTGAATGAAGCCTTAAAAATGAGGCCAAATGTAGGACATTTAATTCTTGCCAATCGATTGATTTGCCTCATATTGGTTGGCTGGTTGGTTTTTGTGCCGGAATAGTCCAAAGTCTTCTTGTTTGTACATAATAGCATGTTCAATGCTCATATCTAGTCATCTTTTTGTCTTTCTTTCTTTCTTTCTCTCTCTCTCTTTCTGTCTCTCGCTCTCTTTGAGCCCCTTTTGTGTTCGTTTTTCGTAGTAGTCAACACGAATTGGCAAACATTCTTAGGGGCTCTATTGTTGTTTGGTGCCTCGAAAGGCACTTTGAGCACTCTCGAGCATGTCATTGTAGAACTGTGGAGAAGGAGCGGGCCTTCTTCAAGTCAATAGAGAAGGAAACGTGACATTCACCTCGTCTAAGTCCCTAACACTAACTCTGGATCTACCCACCTCCAACCACCCAACCACCCACCTCTCGCTATTCGCAAGGCCTTACCCTGAGGAGCCTTGTGTGCGGAGTACTCCACATTAAATGTAGGACACAGAACTCTAAATCGATACTCTCGTTGCGTTGTCGTGCGTCCCTCCCGCCTTTGGGAGAATGACTATTCGCATTTCGCAATTTCTCAGACCCGAAGGAACTATCTTGAAAGGAAGCTCTCGTGAATCACCCACATATTTGTATAGAGTGCTGTGAGTTGAATGGACACAAGTTTTTGCATGGTGAGCTAGTGTGTGTGGGGGACAGAGAAATATAGAGAGGACGAAATGGAGCCTTTTCTTGTATTCTTGGGTGTCCTTGTTCCTTACAATTGGTTAGTGAGCCGTTGGCAACTTCGGTTGGCCCCGATACCAGCCAGGACTTGGGGCCACGAATATTGGCCACATCCAAGTTAATCAATGTTTTGGCACAACTTATGGCACACATGGGGTTCTTGGACAATCGTTGTGAGAGAGGAATATGCCCAATGTAGAGCTGGTTAAACACCTACAATGAGTCGTGATGTTTAAAAAAACCATCTAGGTATGAATGAACGCACGTGTGAAAAGACATGTTTAGTTGCGGTCTCACACGGAATTTTGAAGTGGATCAGGATGCGAGAGAGCCATAAATCAAACAGAAAATGTTTCAGCAAAAACCGTAGTTCCATCTAACTTTGGCATTTTCTCGCACCACTATCATCGGGACACCCACCCATCTTGAGATGCTGAAGGAGACCTTGCCATAAAATCTAGCCATGCAATTTGTACTGGAGTAATAATCTTGAATCACATGGCGTTTGGTAGATTGGATTATACGGTATTGTTTTCCGCGAGATGAGTTTTCCCAAGAACGAAGAATTCTGAAGGCTAGTGACATAACTCCCGGTGATCCAGAATTTCCGGACGATACAATCATGTAACGGAGGTATGAAAATGGGACTTTGATTAAATCGCTGCCCTCCAAATTGTGAAACGACTATTCAACTGCCAAGCTTCATGAAGTTATCCAAGAGTAACCCTGTTTTTCCCTATAGAGCTTGGAAAAGAGCACTGTTTGCCAAACCCCTCTTTAACTCATCCAGGATTGCTATTTTGAAATATATTTGCAATATTTGGAACGTTTTCGAAGGCTCCGAATGATACTCTCCTCTCAGAATTATTTGAAAAGCTCACCACATTGGAAGTGGAGTAATTGATATTCATTTGCATGAACTCTGGCAGCCCTGTTTCCCCGACTCTTACGGTATGCCAGAGAGTCCTTGTAGCTTGGTCTGGGATGGCGAGCGATCGGTTTTAAAAGTGGTCCTTGAGTTCCTTCATCAATCATTGAAAGTGGCTGCCATAATTCAATACACGGCCGATAACTTTCTTCCATGGGAGATTAAATCAAAATACGAACGATCCTATGCTTAAACCAACAAACTTACTTCAACCTTTAAACATGCGAACATATCTTCATCTACTCTTCTGTGCTGCGCACGCAAAAGCACGTTGTTTACTTTGAGTCACCCTGAATGAAAAAGCACGTGCGAGCAAGAACCAGTTTCAAATGACAAAACCAGAAGGCGAGTTTTGCCCGCCAGTCAGTCACGCAAGGCTATTCCTGCTCTCGAAATCAAACAATCTTGTCTGCTGAGTAAATGAAAGTGTTATGGCATGGTTATGGCCATTGGCTTCCGCGTCCCAACTTACCAGGCCCGGTTGTAAAAGGACAGATCGGGCCTCAAATTTCGAGTGATTCACTCCACTCTCGTGCCAATGGAAAGGGAGTTCGACTCTAAGAGCCAATGGAAGTAGGGAGAACAGTGTCCCCCCCCCCTTTCCCTCACATTTCATTTTTCACCTTGGGAAAGCCGGAAGAGTATGGTTTGGAGAGCCCATGTAACAGAAGCCAAGAGAGGCCTGACTCTTTGGTAAACAACACGCAAAATATTGGAGGATCTTGCCAGTGGAAAGTTCCCTCCTCTCTCTTGGACTCACATTCACTCTCATTGGGATTAACTAGGATCCGATCAATATTCTACTGGCATGGAAATGTGCTAGTTCCAACATATCTGTAGGGACAGATCGAGATATTTTGAAATCTATATTTGGGGATCCGTTGGTCCTTTGTCATCCTCCCCTCCCTTGCTTTTACCTCGGGGGTCAGTCATGCTCCAGTACAGATCGTTGGTTTTGGTGTGTGCATCCACGTACAAGAGCGAGCGAGTGCGTGGATCGAGGAAACCAGTCTGTGCTTTTGGCACTTCCTTATCAGGTCCCAAATAATGATAACCAGCTTCACCACGAAGTACACCCTGAAGCCAAGAAGGCGAGTGGCATAAGCCAAGAAAATAATTTACCTCTTTCTCTAGCTACTCTACCCTGCTCGTAAGTCATAAAAGAGATTTATCCCATAGAATCGGGCCGAAGGATTTCCAACCTCGCCCTCTCCCTGACCCACCCTCTCTTTGGCTTTTCGTTTCCCTCTCCCCTTGGCATGTCCATTACCCGAAGTTTCTGCATAAAAGTTGCAATCAAAGCTCTCATCTCGGTGCCATAATGTGGTAGTTCCTGAACAAAATGGGCGGCGTGTGTTGCATCCAGAGGGTGGGATTTGGGTGGCAGTGAGTTCGACACCAATTTGGGAAGTCCGAAGGGGAAAAGGGTGGTTGAATGAAGGGAGTTGATATCGAGGGAAAAACATCGGGTCCTGACGATCCACATTCTAAGGAGGGAAAGTGGAGAATAAATGAGCCCAATATTTGTCAAACAATCGCAAGCGACAAGTGACAAGGGGGGGGGATAGTGAGGCTAATAGTTAAGACCTGGTTTGACGGTGCAAAAGGATCATCGGCTATAGATTGGGTGTTCCAATTGTTTGGAAGAAGAGGGCACAAGGGAGACAGTGGTAGAGGGGCTTTCGGGGTGACAAAGTGACAATGTTCGAGTGAATGCATGTCAACTGCATGATCATCCTTTTGCCCCGAACAAAAGCACGAAGCTCAAGTAATGGCCCTTGTTCTAATTTTTCGAGAGCCTTACCCACGCATTTGTTCGTTATGTTCGGGCTGACTCCGGATCTCGGGAGTGGTGCATGATGGGCTTGTGATTTGCATTCAGGCATAGCCAAACCACGAACAACGAGGAGGAAACCAACTCCTCATTCCAACCCAGCTCTTGAGATAATTGGAACAAACTTTTCTGGCAGGGTTCCTGTGCGTTGGTTCGCCTTGAAACTGCATTTTCCAACGAAAATAAAATATTAGCCCAAAGCCGGTCCTTCAAACGATACTCTAAGTGGCATGAAGGCTTGAACTTTTTCCCTGCATTTCGGTTTGCGTGACAAGGGAATCAAGCTCGTTCAAGCTCTTTCAACGAAATGGCCTTTTTGGCTCAAAACATCCATCTGGCGTGTATTCAAATGGAAGGAGTCAATTCCAAGAACAGATCCGTTGGCCAAAAGACTAACCGCTCTCTTTCCTTTTCACTTTCAGGTACGTGTTCCAATTAGAGATAACCCGGTTCTTTCGGTCTCAACTGAGTCGTTTCTCTCTGGTCATGTCATGTTAGCGACTCCAGATTGAGCAGACGGCTAGAAGTGCTATATGAAACAATGTGCGCAAGATCGAGTAGTTGGAAGGAGAGATGATTTTCCTAAACTAGGTCACTTCCGTCCGACGTGTGCATGCTCCATATTCCGCGTATGGTTCAACTCAAGTGTAATGCCTCATCCAAGACATTGGTCCTCTGGCTCTCTTGAGAGCCAAGTTTTCGGCCCTTCCTGTCCGGGCGGGGGGGTGGATCTCGGCCTCGTCGGCCGGCCTTTCTTTGGAACCTGGATAAGAACTATTCTGCGAGAGAACAGATTTTGAACATGTAAACCGTTGTAGACCTAGAGAAGTTTGATACAATCCTTTGTGGTGACGAAGTGGAAATACCACAGAAGGAATTCCCTTCATGTTAAAGGGTCGCTCTTTTTTTTATGGGATATCATCCAGTGCGTTTGGAGTACTTTAGAAGATAGGGGGAAAATATCATTACTCCAGCAAGCGCTCCAATCTGACACATTGTGATGGTCCTACCCGGAATTTCTCAGTTGGAGACTCCTGCTCCGGCTACATCACAGTATATTCAGGGCTAAAATGACACCAGCTTTTCTGCCACTCCATATTCCTCGGTGATGATATGTCGTTATCGCCATCAAACCAAGTGTTAAAAGAGCCGTAGGAAGTTTAGATGATCTTCAAATACCCAATAGCCACAAAGAAGTCCATTTTGAGACGGAACAACGAGTTCATGCCATGTTTCTCTTTGGATAGATCAATGACTGGTCTGAGAGGCACCCTCGATCGATATTAAGGTTGTATTCCAACTCGTTCAAGGGGGTTCCAGACCATCCTGGAAAACAAAAACATACTGCAGCAGCAACAACAACACCAAAAACTCATACTACCAGAAACTTGGGTGGGGTCCGTGTCAAAAAACTCGTAGTTTTTGCCGGTTTTCGTGTTCAGAATATTTGCTAGAGTCTCCCTCTCCTTTTTTACGGAGTGTTTCCCTGTGTACGCTCGTACAGTTGTAGATCCCCTCAAGTCGTTGCTCCACCAAATACAACCCTCACATTAACCGAAGGGGAACATGAGGCCAGCTTCCAAATTGGCACTGAACCCCTTTCGGGAAATGGAACAGAAATGCAATTGGAACAGGTTAAAGGTCCTCGTTTACAGCGTCTTATCACGGGCTAAGGTTACTCTTGCCTCTAAACAACAACACCCCAGTCCCAATTTGAAACGAAACTCGGCCATTTATACGTCTCGCCGAGTTCTGCGTGCCAAGAATTGCCTGCCCAATCTCAGCCATCGGGTTGGGAATCCTCCGCCTTCAATCCGATTTTGATTGATAAAGTTTTGATTTCATCTGGGGTGGCATGCTCTTTGCATGTTCCAAGGCTTCTTGGTTCAATCAGAGCGAGAAAGTTTCCTTGTTTTTCTTAAAAGCTTGTGTCTCTCAAGTACCATCGGATTGAAGATCCAGCCGCTCGGAGCTTCTCATTCAGTCCAGACCTAAAGAGCCAAGTAGAGGCCATAAATGAGAAAAGTGCTCTCTGTGTCACCTCATCCTGTAGAGAAGCTAGCTTCCACTAAAGTTACATTAGCTTGTAAAAAGTCCATCGGGTGATAGCTCATGGCCTTTTCTCCCTCCCGGACCGGGTTTACAGAGCTGGTAAAAAATCTCAAACCCCTCTTTCATCCCCGGTCCCACTCTTTCCTACGTTTAACCACCCTGTGTACGTACTGAAGTCTTATTTATTAAACATTCTGTCCCCATCCTCATGGTTCATGTTGACTATGAATTTCCCCTATGGTTCATGGTTCAACATGCAATCAAAACATATTAACCCAGGGTGATATATGGGCAAGGGAGGTCGTCGGCAAGAGCAAAAAGACCCATTTGTTTTATCAAAATCGGATTCATTACCAGCGCAGGAAAGTGATATTGATTGCGTAATCATTTATGATCTTGTGAGAGATTGGTGGAAACCCAAGTTATGTCTCCAAAACCGGCCAGTTACGAACCGCTGTGAAAGCAGTCCACGCGTCACTTAGCTTAGTGAAGGTAGTTCGGGAACAAGGTGATTGACTGCCTGGCCAAGGTCATTAAGAGCGTGTTCCCAACCTGTCAGCGGACTTCAATGGCATAATTTCCTCTCGATTGTGTGAATCCGCGTGGATCCCACATTTAAGGAGAGGGTCGGCCTCGCTCCTCCTTAGCAAGAGAGAGCTGTATTTTTGCGCACTTGGAACATCACTTGCGTATTCCCATTATTTGGTAGATGTAGTTGTATGAGTGTGCTTGGGTACGTATGCACGTATGTGTACATTTAGCACGTGGACGATGAGCGCTCGCTTTGGAACATACCGGAAATTACAAATCAAAACCAACGGGACTTATCACGACAAGGCCGGTGGAGCTGCTGGAAATCCATTAAAGGCTCACTTCCCCGGGTGGCCTGCAGTGATCGGTGTCGAGATTAACCGGGCCAAGAAAGTAAAGGCCACGAGGCCATCACGTACCGACTACCTGACGGCATCACACAAGCTTTATGGTGCGGCGGTGAGTTGGCGTCGACGTTTCCTTCACGTGTCTTCACAACGATTCAGGAGGATTCGGGCACAAGATAAACAACTAAGCCAAAGGCTCTAGGGCTCAAGGTTGCCCATTGGTTGGCTAGTGATCACTCTAATTACAAGTTTCACAACAATTAAGGACCATTAGTGTCTGTCTAATCAAAACCTCAATCCCGCCCCTTCAAGGACATGATCCTGAAACGTCGTCGACGGCGGATTATCGTTATTACTAGGAGCTGCACTAACAGTACTGCACTTAAAATCAAGGCTAATAGACGTGGACTTTTTTCCCTTAAACTAATGCTGATCATCGCTCTCACGGTCTGGGGATTCAGGGATCTTTAAAAACAACTTTTTTCCCACAGAAAAAGTATTGTGTTGTAACGCATGAGCGTGGTGCGTGATAAGGTTTTTTCTTAGATTCTAAAGAAACCGTGATTAGACTTAAACCGTCGATTCACAGGTTTTGTTGACTTGGTTTGCAATAGATATGGCTTCTTTTGAAGTACTGTATGAATAGCTCCTCAGTTAATGGTACAGGGACTGAGACCAATTAAGATCCATTTGGTTGAGCGCATGTTTATTAGCCAGATTGAAACGAGTGTTACAGCCTTCGAGGCATGTGTCTTGATTTATGGTCTAATTTTCGCTTTCATGAGCGCTGGGAATTTGGTTCTCGTGCAACTGTCGTGGTTATTGTAGCATTTCCAAATACGTCCCACTGTTTGCACTGAAGAGAATCGTCTTCTTCGTGTTCTTTCGTAGTTTTTGGTACCTCCTGGGAGCCAAGATTGGCTCATTTTCCTCATGAATGTTCCACTGGCACGCGATCTCTGGGTCTCACTACCGAAGAAAAATCAATGATACTACTTGTAATTCTTCCTCCAGAGCCCTTTCACCTGCGCACGTTCAAAACCCAAATATTTGTGAGCAGGGACGCCCAATTAGCATGTGTATTTGTATATTGACCAACATCTAGCCCATAACCGAATTAGTGGCACCCACCACGTGTCCCCTGATTAGAGAACCAAGGTTAAGCTGGGCGATCCTCCTAAGTAAACGTGACTCCACCTTTCCGTGAAGGTCGGGCCAAACTGAGTATTCTTGAAAAAATGTACCAATTTCGAAAGCAAAGGCCAGAGAGGACAAAAACATATTCCATCCAAAATAGGGCTTGAAGTTGCATGGAACAATTGTTTCCGCCCTCTTTTGTCCCACGCAATAACACACGCCAGTTCCCGCCCACCTCGACACCTCATATCGTGTCTTGACTAACGACAAATACGAACTCCTCCTCCATGAGCATGACCGTGGAATTACATGTGCGAAAGTCAAAAGCCAGAAAACTTACGAAACGACCTTCGTTCCGTCCGTGAATGGACAGTTTTGGAATCCTGTTCTCAACTCCACAGGGACCAAGGTCGTGTTGAATAGTATAGGGGACCAAGGTTTCTTTGGCTTGTTTCTCGGCCTTGGAATTGGACTGGACCAGTAAATTGGTGCAGATCGGGCGTTTTGTTGGTTTTTTTGCAACCCCCAGGAGCGAATGAATGCAAAAATGCATCACCCTCGGCACTACTGTAGATCGTCCATGGCATTCAATCTGTCTCATCATGAATTATCCAAAGAAGGGTCTTCCAGTTATGTTACCTAGGAATAAAAGTTTTCTTTCATGTTTGGAAAAAAATGTCATACTTGAAAGCCCTTGAGGGCACTCAAAGACAGAATCAGGGACGAATTGGCAAAATCATATTGGCCCCTGACAAAACCCATGGAACATTCTTCATAATCCGGTACGGCTTCTAGGCACGGGCTGTCGTCTCGCTTCATTTTACAATACTCAAATTGCCATGAAATCTTGCTTAACGAGGCGCAAAGAACTGCAGAAATATCTCTCTCCAATCTCGAGTCTCTCAAGATCACATGATTCGGCGGCCAGTCAAGCAGACGAGCTAATTCGGTATTCAGCCTTTCCTGAAAGAGTTGGGCTAAGGATCTCTGCTTCTTAAGAACTCGGTTTATACTTCGCCACTTATCCCGCAAGGGCTTGTAAAGTTTTCAGGTGGTCCACGTGTCACGCCATGGACCGTTGGAAAAGGATTGAGCTGTAATTTCTTCACTTGAACTTCTTTGGCCCAAATCGCGAAAATGGCGGAAAGACGACCGGAAAGAGAAAGAGAGGCAAGTGGGGGGTGAAAGAGAGAGATAAGGCCAAAAGGAAATACCAAAAACCCAAGTGTTCGAGTGGGATGATTCGAGGGGTCGCTAAGATTGTATCCAAACCAATGAAAGTGGATGATGTTTGGGAAGTGGAAACCCCACGTGATGCTAGCCTGGTGTATTGAGATTGGCGAACAATTAAGGGCGCAAGATTGGGATCGGATTCAAGATCCGCTTTGTCTTCCCCTCACCACCACAGTGGTGAACGCGTTTGAACACCACATTGGTGATCATGGAACAAGCCGGAAGGAACAAAAGACATGTTTCGTTCAACTGTGAACGCTTGCCTGCGTTTCTTCCGAAACCTTTCAATTTCATGGCAACGTTTGAGGGAGATTGTTACTCAATTGCATACCAAGTTCATAGCGGGTCTTCACTTGGATGGAATCCAGTTGAGTGTAACTCGGACCTGCAAACCATGATTTAATGCCTTGACGAGTCTCAGGTGAGCGTGGGCTGAAAACAAACCAACTCTCCAGAGTCAAGACGGGTGGTGACAGATCAGGCGAAAGCTGGAGACGTGCTCAAATTGGGTTAGAAACAGGAAACACGAGTGGAAGAAAGAAGGAAACTAGGAGGAGGGGAGAGGGGAGAGACCGAAAGAGACCTTGCTGATGCTTCTTCCTCGATCCTCGGTCTTGGCTTGATGTTCTTTCGAGGTGCTGGAGTGTTCCTAGTACCCTGCTTTCTCCCGTGAAGCCCTCAAGTTTTCACTCACTCACTCTCTTTCGTTGTTGTTGTTGTTGCTGTTGTTCCTGATGCTTCTTTGCACCCTCCATTTCCTGTCTTGTTCGTTCATGTCGTCCTGGATTTCTTCTCGTTTTCGGTTCTTGCCTCTGACACTGTGCTAGATTGTGAAGGGATTATCGCTCATTAGATGGCTTCAACCCAAGGGCCATGCCCACTTCCCCGCCTATTTTCAAGAGAGAGGGAGGATATTGGTCGGCCATGATCTGCTGGTTGGCGCACGTTGCTTGGGATGAAAATTTAATTAAGGTGATCCAATAGCCCTTGGATAAAGGACATAAAGGGCTTCTTCTTCTTCCTTCTTTATTTGTCCCTTAGAGTTATCTCAAATAATGCAACCTTCATCCCTGAAGAAAGATCTCATTTTGGCGGATCTTCCTTCTACTACTACCTTTCTGTCTTGTTTGCCTCTCTTGGAGGATCTGCTTCCAAGCGAAAAAAGATGGAAGGACAAGCGGGAACAAGAGATCTGATCTGCATGACCCAAATTGAGTGAAAAGGGGAGATTTTCCAGCATTCAACTCGAGCTCAAGGAAGCGCGAAGCTGGAAGCTGGGTTTCTCCACTGAAGAAAGAGCACGAATGGGAGCACAGCATCGGTAGCATAATAGAGGTAGTATTGCATGCTATCGTTCCCTGGCTGAACTTGTCAAGTGTGCCAGGGAAAGTGAGAGAGAGGATGAGGCCTCTCAGAAGTCCTTAAGATTTCCCTGTTTTCATGGGTTCATGCGAACCCGTCTGACAGAGAGAGCATTCCACACTCAGATATTGTCTTTAAGTGAATATTTGACTCGTCTACTAGGCATGACGACGAGGACAATGGCAGTGAACGAAAGCGACCCAAGTCGTATATTTCTTCCACTTTGCCCTCTGCGTCTTGGAAGGAACGAAGGAAGGACCTTTCCTTGGTGGTGAAAAGGAACGAGGTTCCGAATCAGAGCTTCTCGTCTTCTGGATCCAACAAGGTCTGTCAATTAGTAGTCAATAAAGACTCTTGGAGAGCCAATGAACAAGAAGCATCGCTCGTGCCTCGTGGAAGCCTATTCAAAGTGCACACAAGATGAGTAAAAGATAGAAGCATCATTCAACGTAAACAGTTCTCGGCCTCCCTCCTTGTCTCTCTCTCTTCTTCGAACATACTACGACACGATGTAGTAGATATCATGCCTTCAGAATCTTTTACCGACCAGAGATTGGACTTTCCTTCTCCATAAAGAATTTAGGGAACTTCGTTTGAGACTCTTCCAGGATTCAAAATCTCTTTTCAGGGAACCCTCCGTCTCTCCAAGATGAATGCACGAAACTTTCCACTTTTCTGCTTCCTACATGCTCGGAACGACCAATGTGTATGCGAAGAAAGTATGTCGGACACACCCTTGTCTTTTGTAGAGCAGAGATTCATGACAAGAGACAAGTGCTTTGGTCTGAAAGACATTTTTATTCATCGAGATCGGAGGATATTCATTTAGTTCCATGCATTCCTTCTAACTGCCGTGTTCCACCGAACGATCCTGAATATTGTTGTTCAATTGAGGCGACGGAGTGAATATCAATGAGAGCACAGTTCCACTCGGTCCAAGAACGTTTGGCCAATCGATTCGAGCAAATAACCTTGAAAATGAATTATCTTCATCATTTCTCGACGACGCAATGGAAGCTCTCGTAGTCGGATGGGCGTTATGCTGATACCCGATCAAGATCCCACCACTTCAACGGGCGGAAACTGGAAATACACCTCGCAGAGTGATGGTATTGTTCATTGCTTTCCTATCCAGTGAAGGGGGTACTTTAGTGACCATTGGGAAACCTCATGGTTAGCTAACTAGCTTAGCTCTAAGATCACTTCAGCAGACTGGCCTGCTAACTGCTATTGGCAGGATCTTCGGTCAGAGGCTTGGTCCAAGGCTACAAACAAAATTGAGCCCTACCAATATTGAGGGCAATATGGAGATTGGACCAGTTGGGTGCTAGACAGCTTCTAGTGTGCTTCGGGGTTATGTTCAGCGCATATTTTTCAGAGGGGTATCAAAGCTTGACCTTGGTCAAATCCGGGACCAGATGGCCATTTGATTCACAACAGGGTTGCCAGAGCAGGCATTCGGCAAGTTGGCCACGGATGCCAATATAGGGCACAATCAATTTGCCATGCCTTGGCAGGCGATCATTTTTTCGCAAAGCATATCTCTTTAAGTGGAATTTGATTATTGACATTGTTTCCAAGGAGCCCCCTTGAGGCCCTAGTCGTTGTACGATGTATAGTTCCTCGGCATTTGCCTATTACTTGCTCGACCACCGTGGTGCGCCCATAAATGTGGAAATATGTACATTTTTCTCGTACTCCCTCACTCTCGTCCTTTCTCTCAATGGATCGCTACCATTCATCCCTACTCAGGTTTGAGGATAATTATTAGGGACAGTCGGGGAGGAAAGTGGCACATATCTTGATGTTCATTAAGGTCCACATCTACCCATGGAGCTTTTTCTCATCCCTCGCCTCCTTCCTTACTCAAAGAATGAAGGGCGATATCAACGCACCGTTACATTAGTACTGAAGACCCGGAGGGAAAAGGAAAAGGAAGCGGAACCCTTCCCTCCCCATCCCCCCCC
>NC_081449.1:12945349-12973033 GCF_007210705.1 Tigriopus californicus | reverse complement strand
AAAAAAAAGCCCCCAAAGAGAGGGCATTGGGTAATTCGCTCCGCTCTTGTTAGCTGATGTGGTGCTAATAAAGACCAAACAAGAAGTTAGGATTGGCCTTTGATGTCTGGACTGGGCCAGATCCGGATAGAGACCTTGGAATCTTTAGCTTCTTGTTCCTCGTGAGCCACACAGTTGTAGCACATTACGAGTACATGTGGCGCACAACCTCGGTGATATCTCCGTCGACATCTCGTTCTTTCTTGGGATGGAGTTGGTGTGCAGGCTTCTCTTGGTCCTCGGTCTCCTTCTCGTTCAACTTCTTCCACTACTTCAGCTTGTGCTATTGCTAATGTGAGTGAGTACTTTAGATATCTGACTCACTCATCCTTTCACCCAGTTTCGTTTGCCAGGCCGAAATGACCTTCGTAAGCTTTCTTTTTAGGGAAACGACACATTCTGCCACAAGCAGCGACCGAAGTTTTTGTGCGAGTTTCAGTTAATTCCCGACCAAAGACGACTCACAGATCAAACGGAAAGGCGAGATGGGAGAACTCAGGGAGGTTGGCGAGTATATCAACCATTTACCATTGGTCGTAACCATGGCATCGTCCAATCTGGCCTCGACTGGCTCGCTCTGAGGTGGCTTCAAGGCTAAAAGGTTTTTCGCTTCGAACAAAAAAGGTCGCCAAAAAAACGCGAAGGAGGTCAGGGACGGACCTTGAGAATTGCAAGAGGGCAATGGCCTTCAGAGGAAATCCTTCTAACTGTCTACCTGATATAGCCATTACCACGAGGTGTATGTAGCGACTTTCTCATGAGTGGGAAACGACATTAAGAGATAACATGAGCGCTCCGTTGTGTCTCCGACAATCGCCATTTTGGATTCATGACTCCTTTGAGACCTCCGGAAGGGCCTCGAGTTTGCGTCATTCAGTATGTACCAATATTGGATTGAAGTCAGCTCAAGAAACTAGCCACTGGCACTTTATCCTCATGTCATTTTTTGGCTGGGAACTTGTCAAAACTTAAATGAGAACCTAAGAAGACCAAGAAAAGAGCATCATCCCCGGCGAAAAGTTTTGGACGCCTCCCTAGTACACTTGGGTCTGTATGGAGGCAGGGATCTTCTTATGTTCTTTCTTCTCTGCCTTTGCACTTGGAACTTTGAGAAGGAATGGGAACAGGCACAAACGAACGTAACTCGAGAGGAAAGAGCCAAACTAGTTCGTTCTTCCTCATGTGTAAGGAGGTGGTAGCTAAATGAAATGCACCGTCTACAAAGCATCCTCGATCCGAACTTATGTTGTTAAATGTTGCAATAAATTACCTCTCCACCTCTTCACTTTCTGAACTCTGTTTAGAATGGATTTTTGACACCATAACATCGCTGATCCAGGATCAGGTTCCAGACAAGAGTGGAGCCAAAGTGCACAGACTTGAACTTGGAACACGATCCAAACATGAAATGTGGGACCTAGTGATCAAAGCATCTTAGTAACTGGGGTTTCGGGCCAGAAGGTCATGACGAGTAAGTGCGAAGTATGGCCGAGTTCATCAATCAAATGATGATTGTTGTAGATGTTCTGCAGCGCAGGGATGTTGGGATTGGCAAGAACTTGATCCACTCGCAATCAGAGCTGGAACGAAAAAGTTGTGGAATCACTCAACTCTAGTAATTCAGTTTCCATTCAATGTCCATATTAGGCCTGCAACCAACACATCAGTGGGTTAAATACAGACGAGGGTAACGTAATCCTTTTAGAAAACAGAGTGAGTCGCAAAAACATCGCAAAAAGAAAGTGAGCCATTTTCCCTCGAAAATAATATCCAGTGTTCCAAACTAAGCAAATATTTTGTGCTGAATGGCTAGAAACGAAAGACAGGCACAAAAACGATCCTTGAACCCGTTGTTGTTGGTTCTCTGTGAATGAATAGCCGCTCATGAAAAGAAGTCTGGCAAAAAAACTGCCGGAGATCCTCGTCTTCCTCTGTAGCTCTTTCTATGCATTCAAAATTCAAATATTGCGGTTGTTGTATGAAAGCCCCTAATGAAACGCTGAGCTTCTCATGGAAAACGACGCGAGAAAAGTAAGAAAACGAACCATATCATGGCAAGAGTACGACGAAAAAACCGTCCTCCACGAGTGCAATTTTATGTCAAAGTTCGATAAAGAGTTCAAGATGAAGCTTAGCTAAGTACTATCTTAATGTTATTCCCTCAATCTAAAATGCTGAAGGTCGAGTAACTATTTTTCGCGACTCACTCAACCTATCACTAACAAAGAAAATGTCGACGTATCTTGAAAGGCATGTAAAGCAATATCTCAAAGAGTGACGACTAAATTTGATTGCTGCCCTGTAAAACTTGATGACAACACAGATTGTACGGTAGACAGCAATGAATGCTCAAGGTTCATTCCAGCCCTTTGTATCCCTTCATTGGATCAAATACGAAGGCTTTCAAACCGCAATTCTGAGTTGGGATGTGATGGAACAAGATGTCTGGGATCTTTGAACATAGAAAGGGAATTGGAGAGAAAAGGGGAAGGGGGGGGATTAATTTCTCAAGGAATCACAGGATTAAGATGTCAGGGTCTGGGTTTTCGTTGGTGGGAGAAAGGTTACCTCCCTTCTCACTCACTGGGGTAGATCCCAGCTCTGTTCCACCAGATTCCCATCTTGGAGCAGTCCCAAATCTGGGAAGAACTAATTTCAAAATCAATTAAACACCGTGATCCAAGCAAGTCAATCGTGGTGGAACCCGTTGGTTGGAATAGAACGAGAGGTATCTCTTCCTTTCGATTGAGATTCTTTTCCATCCATGATGACAAGGTACCCGGAGATGTAACTGAGTGAGCCAGTAGGGAAATGATGACTAAAAGGCCATAAAGATGTGACCGACTTGAAAAGGGAGTGTTTCAATGACAACAAAGGCCAAGCAAAATGGATTTGGCACTTTCAGACCTCTGGAGAAGGGAGAGGGAAGGAGAGACGAGAGACGAGGGACCGAAGGTTGAAGGTCCATATTTTTTGGCCTTGGACAAAGAGAAATCGAGCAAATCTTGAAGGAGACCTAATCACTTTTCTAAATGGAGTGAGTGCGGCATCAATCAATCGGTTTGAGTCAGCAAGTTTTGATTTGAATGGCAAAGCTTCGCATTGTAAGTAAGTCGAAGAAGTTCTGGAAGCAAAAACCTGACTTAGCTCACCAAACATCCTTGGACACTCAAGGTTATGGCCTTTTACAAATGCTAGTACAGCTTGCACGAAAAACGACTTATCAAATACAATAAAGGTTCTGAATCTCTCGTGATTGCATGTCCTTTGTCTTACTTTGACCCTAATTGTAATGACCTTCTTCCCCTTTTTTGCTTTTTTTTATGCCAATCAATGGTCGTCTGTTCGTAAAAAAATATCGTGTATATACTGATCATTAAAAGTAACGACACAATGAAAAAGGCTTGAAATGGAACCAGCTTACGTATTGTGAAGCAACGCCAAACTTTTTGTTGTACGCATGGTTTAATATGACCAACAAATAAACAAGTTATCCAATTGCAACGCAAACATACAAGCCCTCTATTCTAATGGTAGAGTTATGGTATCCAAATAGATGTCCAGAGCATTCTGTTACTTTTCATATACACTTGAGCAACATTCAAAACATAAAAGACGGATTTAGGGTTTCCAACAAAACAGTCTTGCCATGGAGCCTATTTATGATCCAACTCATACTTGATCAAAAAGTAACCTCAATATTGCTGGCATGTTTCTCGTATCTCCTCTCTCTCCAAGTTCTGAGATCAGATCTGGAAAATAGGTGGCTCCTTCTCCATCCCATCTTGCCCCTCTTGATCAATATTGGCCCATTTCGTTTTATGGGCATTCCAAAGGAATCCAGAATGAGCTCAATTTGGGCAAGGGCTCAAACCATTCCCGTCTAATTGCCCAACAGAGGGAAGAGAGGGTGGAAAGACATTATTCAAATACTGACAGAGAGAGCATTGCAGTGCATGCATACAGTCGTCAAGCTTGGGGCTTGGTGACGAAAGGAACAAGGTAGAACGAACAATAAGTAGGCCATCATGATATAACCATCATAAGAACTACATCATCACGCTTCTGACGAAAGAGTGCATCGACTATCTTGATTTGACATTTTTCGTCAAAGTTCACATCTTTCGTTTGAAAAAGGTAGCAAAAAAATTTCCGTTTTGATACTTTGCTACAGTGATTCAGAAACATAGTTTTATTGTGTAGAGGCGTTAGTTAGATGCAGAATAATCAGCGTCAAAAAAAGACCCCATTAAAAGAGAATGATTTGCCCGTAGGAATGGGATCCGTATTGAACACACTCTTAAGTTTACTACCTTGGCCGAAAAAGTATTGATGATTTAGAAAGGAAGAGTTGCGATGTTTCTTCAGAGGAAACGATGACCACCCAATTAAGAACTAGCCTTGGTTTTGATGCAAGCAAATGTTTGCCATGTGCACGGTCAAACAAAAACAATGTGGGCTCCGAAAAAGATGAGCCCAATTAGACGGTCAGGTCCAACCGCAAGTTTCGGATCCGTTTGTTTCACGAAGAACAAAGTGCGCTCTCCTCTTTTAACGGCACTTTATCTATTCAGCCACTTCCATTAGGAGGGACAGAGCTATTACCAAACCTCCACATGGTGCCAAAAATGAGCACTTTCCACCCCCACCAAGGAAGTCTTTAGAGAGCAATTGAGAATCGAGAACGTGTGCACAGGGAAGGCTCCCTTGGCAGATGTATGTACAGTAGGTACATACAGGACACTACACTTCTACGTATATTTTGATATGTACTGTAGGTATGTAGATGTGTAGGGGAGGTGAGAGGGGAGTGGAAGCCGAATTGAAGCCCTAGTATTGACATTAATATACAGTAGAGTACACAAAGAACAGCTTCCGGGAGTCTCAAGAGAACCCTCGACACGAGGATTGAATGCAATATTGTTCCAATTGTGCAACGACATCCCAACACCCTCTGCAATGTGGGTTTGACTGGCCTTTTGAGTGGCTGCCCAATGGATGGCAGGCGTTATTTCCTTTATTTGTACAGCTTTCAAGTTCACTTACGACATTCCCGGATGTTGATTGATTCAAAAGTTCTGTCGCACCTTTTGTTTATGTTGGATGATTTGGCCCCGGGTGACAATGGCAAAGGGGAACCAACGAACGGAATGGCACGTATCTAACCTCCCTGAAGATTAGAGGCTCAAGGGACGTTTTGGTAATGATCCACGATGAAGCACAAATGCCTTTAGAGAATGGCTTTGGTCGTCCTATCCAAGAAGTTGTAATCCAAGAAGAATTGATCTTTTTTTCCAAGAGAACCTTTATGGAGGAAGAGGGAAGCACGCTACTATCCCATGAGCTACTCTGTCTCTATCAAGGTACAAGCTCATATAACCGCTCCAGACTTTTTTCCACAACATAGTATATACTTCTGCTGCTCTTATGATTGATTGATTGGGTTCTCCGGTTTCCCTACTTGGGCGAGATGAAACTTTCGCTTTCCTATACAGCCCGACCGAGACCCAAAACAAGAAATCAGGCATCAAACGAACAGGAACAAGGGTCGTCGTCTTGAGTTGCAGCCAAGATGTCTTTTGGTTCCAAGCTCACATGGTTTTCTTTGCTCGTGGTGTGAAATGTGCAAGGTTACCTCGGATTGAGCAAAAACAAGCCGGATGAATCTCAAGCAACCAGAGCGGTTCTCCTCGGGAATGTGGCCTTGGATCGAGGTTAACCCGGGTGGTTGTTTAGGAGCGGCGCCATTTTTGACTTCTTGCCTCGAGTTTGGGAGTACCTTCAGTAATGGCTGAAGAGAGAGAGAGAAAAAGAATTTCTTTCCCGGCTCAGCCAGGGACTTTTTCACTTCAATGGAGAAGGCTTAGACGAAAACTGAGCAAAAACCAAGTGGATTAGGTGCTCATTTAGATCTGAATTGAAGCCACTACCTAAGTACCAGATCGTTGTGATTAAAGCACCTAGTTAAGAATTGTAACACTTGCTCTAGCAAGGTTTCATGGGAACATTTTTTAAGCTGTGAAAGGACCCGTTGATATCTTGGCAGAAGCTTTTGAGTTATGATTCTGTATTTGTGGCCCATGTCCGTCGTTTTGAGCCTGGAACACTGAAGTGAAGGTCATGGGAAGTTACCCTCCAACGTTCATGTATGCATCTTTAAAGGCCCAGCCAGCCCCTGTAAAGTGAGACGCCACGTAAGGCTCCAAAACAAATAACTGGAGGACATTGGGAAGGCTGCGGATTGAGATATTCATCCAAAGCACGCAATCCCTCTGCCTTTCCAAAAGGCCAACAAAAAAGGACTGGAGCGGCATGTTTAATCTCTAATGGGAAAACTTGTGCTCTCATTTCGAAATGTAAGGCCGAAACCACTAGAAATGGCCATTCAATATTTTATCCACTTTGCTCGAGGTTATTGTATCGGATAACCTTTTATTCATGTATTCTTGAATACATTTCAATATTTCTCTCTTTTCTCTTGTCCTTTAGGCCCTGTTATTCTATGTTCCCCGATGGCTGTGGAAAAACTGGGAGGCGGGCAAGATCCACGCCCTAATGATGGACCTGGATATTGGTGTGGTTCAAGATGTGGAAAAGCGGCAGAAGAAACGCCTTCTCTTAGACTACCTCGCAGATAATCTCAAGCATCACAACTGGTGGGCGTATCGGTATTTCTTTTGTGAATTCCTCGCTCTCGTCAATATAGTGGGTAAGTAAACAACATGCATGCTCTGCCTTTCGTGCCATCAGACTTCTGATGAAGCCATTGAGAAACTAGACACGGAAATTAACGTCAAGGGGAACCTTTACGATGACTCGTGAGCTATATTTCAGCCCACCAGACTTGATCAATTTCCTGTCGTGTGAAAATAATGAGCCCATATGACAGGGCAATAGTTTTCCGACGCATCTCCAATGATCCCAAGAGTGTGAAATGCGCATTTACTTCAATTACAATCCCCTTATACGTACAATGGCTGCCCCGTGAATCAGAGGGCCAATCAGACTCCTTAGGATTAAAGAGGCTTTGCTATCTGTTCTTCAAAGCTCAGCTACGTACTACATCGGTCAATGTCCCACAGAGTATAACACGCTTTATTGTTTGCATCCTCTCGTCTCATGCAGAGCTCTGGAACCCGATCCATATTGGTCAGGCCCACACCCCGAGATTTTCATAACCCCATTTATATGCTTCTTTTCACTCTTGGATGTCTATATTCCGATGAGGTTCAAGGACCTAAACCAAGGAAGGCGACGATGGATCTCCAGGAAACGAACTTTTTGCCTCTTGCCCAAACTTTCTCGCTTGAAAGCCGCCTTGCCATATTACAGAGTGTCGATGAAGATCACGCGGCAAAAAGCTTGGCCGAAAGTGTGCAGACTAGATCAAGGACCGGACAGGTCGCGTTTTATTGACCCGGGGAAACTTTATTTATCGGGTTTTTAGAACCTCGGGCACATCCCGTCCCATATGCTTCACTCCCTGGTATTAGTACATGAATACCGTGAAGCATCCACTATAGGTAAAAAACATATTGCACAGCATCGTTTTGTGTAGTTGGTTAAAGATTGCCATGGAACAGTTCTTCTTTCGATCTCACACCTTGGCTTGGAACTAAACTCCTCGGATTTGGGTGAAGATCCATCTTGATCAAGCTTGTTAGGCTCTAGAGGTCTTTCCCATGGTGACCACGAATCTCCAAGTAGCATAAGTACTAGGGGGGGAACACCACCGCATACGCGGTGGTGGGCTGGAGGTTGGCCTTCGTTTGGCTTGGAGTGAAAGTGTACTGAGCTCAATCCAGGGTTCCCAAATCGTCGGCAGCGAAGAGATGGAACTAAATGTGAATCCATCAAATAAGATGGAAAAAAGTGTACATTGCTTGGGCTCCTACCCTCTCTCGGGTGATCATGTGAAATGCTCTCATTCAGACATTGGTCCCATGTTGGCGTGGAACAGGAACCTGGGAGATGGTGACTAACGGCAGGGATGGCTAAACGATATCCGTTTCTGCGAATACTGATGAGCTCACCACGGACTCGAGCGGCATCAATTAATCCTCGAGCCTCTTTCCATTTTCCACTTGAGCGGATGGACCTCCCGTTTATCCCAGCTTATCCACTGACCTTGAAGCACACGGTCTCTCCGACCTGTCCTCCACGTGTAATTCAGCTGGATTTTGAATACGTGCCGAGCAGGTTTGAAGTTAGCCACTGACCCAAGGCTCCGTATTCCCATCGGATGTGGCCTCTGTGGAGCTGAGAATGCCCCGCGTCCAGGGCCAAACCGTGAGGGTCAAGCATGATAATTTTCTTGTCACTCTCGTGAAAAGTTTGCGAGGACAATCAAAGTGCTCGTTCCAGTTCCGGACTACTTCAACCTGCCCCAAGTCGAAAGACGAATTATCGTCTTGTAGTAGACTACAAGGGTGTGGGTGGCCAATGGAAGCACGGGTGTGCATAAGAAGTGAACTGGATGGGCCATAGCCCACCAAATCCTGCTTTCTTTTTCTCTTCCTCTTTGCCCTCCCTGCCTGTCTGCCTGGCTGCCTGCCTGCTGGCCATACTTCCTTCTTCGTTTCCCTCTCCTTCCTTTCAAGGGGCTCTGCCCACCCTTATCAGGTCCTGTTTCCTGCTTGAAGGCTCAGTCAGAGTCGAGGGTCTTTCAAGGTCTTTTTTCTCTAAACATCAATGAAGGCCATCATACATTTGGTTTAATGGGAAAGATCTTTCCACAACCGAACTCGAATGAATACGAAGTGATTAGATGCAGTTGCTTTTCATGCTCAAAGCGACTTATCTTTGTGAACTTTGTTCCCTATTTAAAACTCTTTGAACAACTAGAGAGATATTGATTTTTGGTGCCGATATCTTGTCGACAAAATTTACGAAGCAGATTAATCAATACAGGAGTCTAGTTTTAGTCTAAGATGGATTTATTTGATTGGGAACGAGAATTCGACCACAATTTAGTTCAGGAATGTTATCTCAAAAAACAAACAATGATGGGGTCCGTCGTTTCCAGACTCGTTTCGTCTTAATTCGCATATCAATATTTACTGCTATCACAAAATCTTGTTTTAATTCCCACGTCATTTACAGTACCTCGGAGCTGAAAAATACACGTCGAACAAACTAGTTAAAACCCGAAACAAGCTTTTTAACTTACTAAAGCTGTTTTTTTGAGCCAAATTTCCAATTTTCCACCTTTTTTTTTTACCAATTTCACCCCCTTTTTCTACTCTTCGTCGCCATTTACAGTGATTTGATCATTTGGGTCCTTGTCTGTTTTCTTCTAACCTTTTAATCCCTGTTTAATCTCCTTTTCCCTGTAGCCTGACCAGACGAAGAATCAAACACGAAGTGTATTTTTTCAGGTTTTAGCAACTAACAAATTCAACCCCCATTTTTCTGGTTGGGAACGTCAACAAAAAAGGGAGTTGCAGTGGAGCTGGCCATGCCTGCCATCATAGGTCTGATCCAAAGAAAAACCAAAACCATTTTGTGAACAAACGTGCCCTAACCTGTAGTTCTAAGCTCAAGAACAGAATTCGTACCATCTGTTGCAATTAAAACAGTGTTCATGTCGAACACTGCAATAAATGGTTTTTGATTGCTTTCAAATAAGATGAAGAAACTCAAAATTAGCCAAGTAAATCCAGATGCGTGCCAAACATCTTATAAGAGAAAAAAAAACGCAGCAAAGGAGCGTAAAACCCACCTTTTTGTCATTGCTACAGCTTTTTTCGGGTATTTTCTGCTTTTTTCATGTTTTCTCAATTCCTTGTTTTTTTCCCACGTAAGATAAAAATGTTTGACAACTTTTATTTTCGAGGTCTACTACTGATAACACTAGAGCGCCTTAATGCCATTCGTTAAAAAATATCTAGGGGTCAGCAATTTAAAGCTACACTCTCGGTTTCTGACATTGAAGCAATTCGGGACATAGCTTTCAATTTGACTTTCGCAAACCTCGATTAACACCTTTTTAATGTTTGACTTCCAAGTTCGGCCTTTAATCTTTCCGGATTTATTCCTGACGTGGCTAACTGAATATGCTATTCTCCTTGATGTTCAAAATTCTCGACCAAGACACCTTCGACTAGCAGATTGAGAACGAAAGAGAGGGGGATCAGGGAAAGCGATTTCCCGAATCTCTTCCCTCCACTTCTCTTCTTCCTCTTTCTCCTTTCTTCCCTTTTCACCCTACATAACGGTTTTTAAGGATATGAAAAACTTCTGAAGGCCAATCAATGAACTGACCCGATCCTAAGAGGGGAGCACGGAAAATAAGCCGTGGAACTTCAGAGTGACCTGGCCTTCTTCCTTTTTTTGTTTTCCGCTGACAACACGAGAGTTTGTGGACTTTGAACCGACCATTTGGAGATCCGAAGTTCAATCTTTGCTCGCTGCTCGACCTTTGATATTCATCAAGGCCTTCCTCTCCATTCATTTCACACTTCGGAATAGTTCTTTTGTTGTCCTTTGTTGTAGCATCCTGAAGTTGTGAACACAACGGTGCCAACACAACCCACAATCAAGTTTGGGTGGGACGAACACTCGTTCCCCATCTCGGAAAGGTCGTTTCAATCCATTTCAATAGGCCGCAAAAAAAGCAATCTTTGAGCCAAATCGATTCCCACTTCAACAGAGTGAGCCAGTCCTTTTACCTTTGCCCATCGCCATTTGGATGCTCAGGCGAACGTAGATCTTTGGATGGCACTCAAAATTGCTTTGAATTCCAAGAGGAATACGGGCGAATAAAAAATCAAACTCTTTTGTAGCCTCCATTTCATTCCTCAAGAGGATCAGTCCCACTCAGGCTCTTCTCTCTCTTACTCCATCTCGCAATTTCTGGGTCCTCCCTATCGTTTGTTGCTTGACAATAACCATTGGAAGCCTTTCGACCGTCCACAGTGGAAAATTCGGAGCTTTCCCACTGACTCTACAGAGTTCTCTCTTTCTGTTCCATGTAGTTCATGTTCGAACGTACGTACGTACATACCCGCGGTCCGAAGTGGTTTTTTCTTACATCAACTTTCCACCATATTTCATCTTTTACGGAGCCATTAAAACCGATAATGATATCTCGTTCCCATTTGCACCAAGTCAGAGAGAAACGGGATAGTTGGGGTGTACACAGATATGAACGTACTCCATAGTGAATGTCAAGGCTCTGGAAATGAATTGTGGTCCGTTCTTGGCTATGGATCGTCTCTGCTCCTCTGAAGTCCTGAGACTCTCGGACGATACTTTCGTGGGGTACTCACAGGCAAGATATTTTATCATGAGCAAGATTGTTGTAGAATCTAATCAATAAATATTTATAAACCTTGAGCGAGAAGGTATTTCACACGTGAAAAGTATCGAACGTGAATTTACGACAGCAGGATTCAAGCAACATTTGGACTGTGAGAGTATTTCAGTGTGCAAGTGAGAAACCTCAGCAGGGGTAACCAAGAATCACCCACCAATAACATACTAGCATAAGATCCTCCTTGCCTCGCCTAGTTTTCTCGTTCCCTCCATGAAGAAATGAGTTGAGCGTTTCTCAACAGAAAGCTACGAGAGACGCGTGCGTGACAATCAGTTTCTCAACTTTCCCCACGTTTCTTAAATTTGTTATGGTTGTTGGCTCTTTTTTGTGACTGGATCCGAGTCTAATCCTGTGCCACTCTCTCTCTCATCTCTTTTTCAGGACAAATGTTCCTGATGGATCGTTTCTTCGATGGAGCGTTTCTCACGTTTGGCCTTGAAGTGATTGCCTTTGCCGAGCAAGACCAGGAGGACCGGCTTGACCCACTGATCTATGTGTTCCCTCGAATGACCAAATGCACCTTCCACAAATTTGGCACCTCTGGCGAGGTGGAGAAGCACGACGCCCTCTGTCTTCTTCCACTGAACATCGTAAACGAAAAAGTGTACATCTTCCTTTGGTTTTGGTTCATTCTTTTGGCCCTTCTGAGTGTTCTGGTCATCCTCTATCGTATCATCATTGTCATCAGTCCCAAGATGAGGGCCTACCTCCTCTACATACGATTCCGTCTCATTCGCAGAGAAGTCATCAATACCATCGTGAAAAAGAGTTACGTTGGGGATTGGTTTCTCTTTTATATGCTTGGTAAGATCAAATCATGATCCGGCGTTCAGCGAGTCAGAGACATGACGCATGAAATAATCTTTGTTTGCTTTTGATGTTGAGCTCTGAAACGTCTCTTATCAGAATAACACGAGGGTTCAATTTGTCAAACAAACATCTTATCATGATTCAGCCTACAATTACAACGAATTCATTTTCCAAGTTATATTCATGCAACATGCAAAATGAATTACTGCAGCCATTGTTCTTGTTTTTTGAACTTTTTCTCTGACACCCTGATCTGGTGTTAGATGTATTGATGACTAGGAGGATAATCGAATCAGCAAGGGACTATATTAGAATCCAAAATTCAAAATAATTTGGACTGAGCTCGATCGATCTCCAGTGCTAGATTGGCACCAAACCACCCTTGAGAATTACCTACCGTCGACTTTTACGATCCTTGTATGCAAGCTGATCTCCTTACTTGAATTGCAGGTCAAAATGTGGATTCCATGATCTTCAAGGAAGTGATGCACGAATTGGCAAGGAAATTGGGTCATCTGGGGAAAGATTTCTCGGACACCTGAAACGGGGATGTTGGCTGAGCATCCTCTACCGTGATGAGCTCCTTCTCCCAGCTCCCCGCCCAGCCAAATGTGTCCTATCTTTGATTCTACTCCTTCTTCCAAACTGATGAAGATGCTCTAATGATCAATGACTGCAACTCTCCGTGCGCGTCAAGCCAAAAGGAATCGATACCAGCGATCGAGTAGTAATGAGTAATGACGAATTCACCACCACCACCACCACCACCACTAATAACAACAACAGTGGTTGTTCACAACTTTCGTTGTGTGCGTACAGAACAGGCCTAGCTCGAGTGGCCCTATTTGTGGCCATCGCTAGACCCTCCCATCCATGTGAATCACCCCCGAGATCATGATTACAGATCTCACTAAGTGTGTCGTCATTGTCACCCCCTCCAAGACTTCTTTTCTATTAGATCAAAACAATTTTCTCACGCCTAGAGTGGGCCCATGCTGATGAGGGTCGTGACCTCGATTTTAAGCCCCATCGTTGTATCGTTGGGTGAGAAGTGTCTGAATTCAAACCATGGACAACAACCTGCCGTGTGGCACACCAAGCCAGACCAAAATTTGCCGGGCAGGTTTGACTCAGAACCACTTCAATCTCCAACAACTTTGCCGGTCTGTGTTGTGTTCTATCACGGCCTTTGCATCAGAATGACCCCAGGTCTAGGTGACAATTCAAGGTGCTAGAAAATTACATGAAACACTCACTCTATATTTTGTCCAATAGTGAGTACACTAAACACAGTCAGTCAGTAAGTCAGTCAGTCAGTCACTCTGGGCATGACCTTGCAAAATCGTGTCCAAATTAACTAATCCTAAACATTTGGAGAAAAGTATGCTTTGCCATTCACCCCGCTGTAACCAACTCCTCCTCAGCCGCAGCGGCACGGCAAACGACGAGCCAAGGGAGGAGCCAGAGACTCAAACCAAAACCAGTGTGTGGTCTTCTTTCTTAGCCTCTGACTTGACGGCCAAATCATCAGGGTTCTCCAAGTCCCACAGTGATGCTCATTCATGTATGTCAACAAACTGACCACGTGGTTCTCATAGCCATACTCTGCCAAACAACAAACAAAGCTATCCCACATTTTGCGACTCGTGAAGATTAAAAGACACGAGGGGATAGGCAGGCGTCCAAGACAAACTATAACCCGAGGAAGAAGTTCATATCCCACTCTGCCGAATGTCACTAAGAACGAACCGAGATCGACCTTTTTTATACTGCCGAGAGATGTGCGTGTGTTCGGGATATTGGTCTCGATTTGGTCTCAAACCGAAACGTTTGTTCTAAAACTGATTGAGAATGCGTCTTGGACCATTTGACCGCATTTCTTCCTCGCTATACAATCTCATTTGTCTTAAAAAGACAAAACACAACGACTTTGCAACCTTTTAATTCGAAAACGTCCTTCGAAAGTAGATCTTGATGATGATGGTAGTTTGACCTTGAGCAATAACACATACGTACACATACACATTCCCATGTCAGGCGTCAATACAATGTGGACACGGAATTCAATACTGAGAAAAAAGAAAAAGACATTTCGGCCTTTGCCAAGGGCTTTTCAACTCCAATTAGTCTCAAACCCGCACCAGCCCGGAGGCTGCGGTACGCTCACACGCCACGATTTGCTCTGTGTCGTGCGGAGCTCATCTCTCACCTCCAATATTTATATCTCATCCAATGCTCAACAATCTCAACCAAAAGAATAATCAATCAATCATCCATCATGAAGGTTACAACACCAAATGTGTGTCTGTTTTGATATTCACAACCGCGCAAAACTGATAATCGCATTCGGGAAATCCAGACGAGTCACGCCAACGACTATTCAATGACACCGCTGCAAATGGAAGATCTCCAATCAAGAACCTGGGAAACGAAGGACACGCCTCAAAATGAAGAGAATGTGTTAAAATACTAGAGCAGCAATTCACATGACTACTTCGCGAATTTGTATTCATCATTGCATTATTATGTACTTAGAGAAGAAAACACTGACAATTACAGCCTACATGTACATAGCCATTGTCGCCAGGATGATAATATCGAGTTCAAGTTAGGTACAATCTATAACAACATTCAAATATTTCACGGAAATGTTGCCTTTTTAGAACATTGTGTAATTACTACCATGCCTATTCTCAATTGATCATCATCATCATCACTAACACCACCAACAATCACCACACCCAGCCCTTTCCGGATGAGTTTCCCTTGCACACTCTGCAGTTCCAATTCTGTACCTCCCCATCACCCTGATCTTCTCAAAGACCTATTTCTGTTGCCAATTTCTTAACCTGAAATACCCGTCGTCAAATTAAACTTCATGAATTAGGAACTATTAATTGAGACACGTGGTTAATTGCCCGCCAAGTGATATTGCGTTTGTTGCGTATTTGACACAAGCTTTCGTTTTCCCAACAGGGTGACTAGAACCCTGAAGACTGAGACAGATGAATTGTAGAGCACAGAGGCTTCTTCTCTTCCAAATTGGCCAATGATTGATGATAAAAGCGATATCTGAAATTGTTCCCATCGACTTCCTAACCTGCCCATTTCCTTCTTTTTACCCACTTTGGTTCCGATCCACTTCATTTGGCCTAGAATTCTAGACATTTGTCAATGGAAACATCCCAGAAAGGGTACTCAAGAGTTGCGTTGAGTCTGATTTTGATCCATTATATGTTCGTTCTCCAGGGCCAAATTCCCTTCTATACTGAACCCGATACCTATGGCACGCCTCCCAACCCCCAGCCATAGTTTTTCAACTGCCACTCACCCCAATAACACTTGATTGACTTCAGATTTCTTGGAGTAAGTGTTTCTGTGATTAGTCCTTAACCACCAGTCCATAGAGTGAACACCACTAGATTTGCCCGCCTTTCCTTTCAATCGATTTGCAAGAGTTGCGTTCCGATTCATGAGAAGAAGAAAAAAAACCAACATTCCAAATATAACATTGACTTGTTAAAAACATTGTTGAATTGTTTAGAACAGCCCTTCCAAGCATTTAAGATTTTTTCCCCATCACTTTGATTGAACCTCCAACACATTCTCACCTTCCTCTAAACCTTTTCTAAATTCCCCTTTGAAGATTCCACCAATTTTGATTTGTAAATTTACTCCCATTTCACCGATTGTCTCCTCGAACAATGAATTAGATTTGGGCAAACAGAAACAAGTGACAACACTAAAGACTAATGAAGATGATGACGACCACCCCATGGCCGGGGTGGTCGAAACCAGAATGAATGCTGCCTATATTTTGTGTGTGAACCATATATATCCCGGTTGAGAATAAAATGTTAAGTAAAAACTGGAACGTGTCTCTTGACATTGCAATTCTTTTGGTGCTGAATTGAAAGAAAACTTCTTATATTTCAGCAGCGCCTGAAAATTCTAATAACCGGAAAACAAATGAGATTTTGATTCAGTTCCAGTCCAGCAGTCTGAGCTCCTTCATTTTCCTTGTGAAGTGGAAAACAAACAGCTGACCTGGGTTTATGAAGCACCTGAATTGATTGAATTTGACATATAATTCAATTTCTTGACTTGCTTGAGCAAGCGGTATTTTTATATTAGGCAAGGACAGCAACATGGTGTCGGAACCACACATTAATACTATAAAACTTAGGTAATCAGATCACGGTGCGAGGTGGCTCGAATGCTAGGCTGCGCTCAAGATCAAAATCAAGGGAGCGCTTTTTCATTTTTTTTGGCTTTCCTTCACTTTACAAGCGGATTTATGGGTAAACCTTAGTTTTCCGAAATAAAATCAATTTTATGCGCTTCTTGGGTAATGTTTGAACATTCTTCGAACCTAAATCTAATATAAAACCATTCAAAGAAGATTATATTGAGAGTTTCGGCATATTGTACTATGTAAAAAGATGAAGATTACTCCCAAGATATCGTGACATTTTTAGGCCCACGATCAAGAAGAGCCTGAACGTAACGAACAACAGCTCAATAATTGCACATTTACAAATGCACTCCTCACAAAAGATACTTTGGGGCGGTTTTACAAAATCACTGCTTTTGTGCAATCAAAAATGAAAAACAAGGAATAAGTGGAAATATTCTCGGCAAAATAGTAAGGAAAGCAGCAAGTGCCAGCCGTTAAGCACAACCAATGCTGCATTGTAGTTAATATGGTTCCTTATATCGAACAGCCCTTTCGAATAAACTGCATGCCATTTTCACTTCAATGAACGAAACTTGTTTGGCCTCTAATGCAAAGTTCGATGAGCATGTCCAGTTGAAGGTGGCTAAAGCTTTTCAAACAATACTCATCTACAGTTTTAAGTCCACACATACTGTAGTATCACGATGCTAACCCTGTACAAGTCGATTGTTCTTTTTTTTTGGTTTGGTTTTTCACGGGCCTTTCTAACGGCTTCAGGGAATGTAATCCCCAGTAGTGTTAAAATGAAAGGTTATAATTCGTCTATTTATTACTGATGTGTTCACTTACAGTATCAGATACTTTTCGTAACTTTTTTCATTCCGTTTAGGGCCATATTACTCTCTGTAACCCAAGAGTAAATTCTATCTCTAGAGGTTCTTTGCCAGTCTACTGGAATCTTGGCCACTCCCATCAGAAACTAACTAGCGTCGTCAGCTTATAAAAAGAGATAAGTCGATTGTCCAGCCACATCTTGAATATGCTCCACCCATTTGGAATCCGATGAGTTCAGCAGGTTGGCAAAAAGTCGAGCAAGTCCAACGTTGTTTCACAAGGAACATCCACGGCCATCTAAAGAAAGAGAAGTGCATTATTGTGGAAATGCTTATAATTATTTTCAACTTCATTTCATGGTTAAACCATGTCCATGCCAAATAACTAAATACCAATAAAAAGTCAAGCTGCTTTGGCTATCAAATCTGTTTGAACCCTGGTTGCTCTCGGGTCAAGAAGTGGCCATGACGGCAAAAAAAATCGCCTGAACTCAGGTACTTCACTAATCTACGTTAATTGAGTATCAAAATAACAATAAAAAAGTTGACCATATTTTGTCTAGGGCACCCTAGGCGTGATTATCTATGATTAAGTGAAACTGTTCTTTCTGTGTTTTCAACACGAGGGTATTTTCCATTACATTGTGGTCAAATGTGAATTTCACCTTCAACTGCTCAATACCAATCTAGCGAAAATATCAATATTGTGTCCATAGGGAAATTCTGAAGGCAAAAATCACAATGAAGAGGTAAGAAGAATGAGTAAGTAGAGGCACTTCTGGTACTTCATGTTCTAAACTCTCATTTAAGTCTAATTGAAAGTGGCAGAAATATGTGCATATCTCTTCTTTTCGACCAAAGTTTTTGTTTGGCAATGCATAAATAATAGAGTGACATGATATGAAGCCAAAAAAATAACCCTTTTAAAACATTTAGAATTCCTCAAAAATCAGTTCGGTTTGAGAATCAGTTCATTTTGAAATTCAGTAAGAGTTATCATACTAATCCAAAAAATTTATATGCTCACTTCTTAAAATGTAATGATGAGGCTTAGTCTTGGGCTTGTGGCGTAACCACCCAAATATCTGATAAGAGGTCCTTTCAATAATTAAAGTCTAAACATATGTCATAGTTAACTATCACCTCTATTAACTCTAAACAACTACATTAAACCAATTGATCTTAGTCCTTTACCATATGTTCTGCAGGAATCACTGTCTCATCCTAGAACAAGAGTTAGAATAACTTTTTAGTTCTCTCTTTAACACCACTAAAGTGAATGCCTAAAATCAGAAGTATGGAGAATTGGGCCTCAAATTGCCTTGACCATTGAAACGCATTATGAATTGCACAATACCAAAAACAAAAGAAATTTGTCTTTCAGGAAAAGTTATCAAAGCAGATTTCCCCAGCTGTTTGAAGTCCTAGTTGTTTCAAAAGATATACAAATTGGTTTTAACATGCCACTCATACTTTGGGAAGTACATGGTGGGAATTAAGTTCTTCAATCCAACTATCAACTCTTATTTATTCCAATTGCAGCTACTCAGTTTTTGTATCTTTAAGTTGCTCCCAGACCTCTCAACAAGCCTGGAAGATTTACGTACTTGTTTTTGTTAAAATATAGCAATGTATGTGAAAGACAATCAAAGTTACTGATTGTTAATGTTTGTTTAGGAGAATTGCAACAATGAGCCTATTTTTTAGAACTTTCCAAGGACAAATTAAACAAATTTTTAAGTAGCATTCCAGATCAACCCTACATTCTAGGCCTAGCTCGGTCTGCCAACTCAAACTTGTTGGTAGACCAAACAACATGCAAAGATTGAAAGGTAATGAATAGACGACTTATAACCTTTCATTTCAATAGCACTGGGGATTACATTCCTTGGAGTGGTTAGAAAAGCCGCTGAAAAAAACAAACAAAAAAACCGGAAGGAATTATATTGAAGGAGCTCCTTTAAAATGAAAAATATGTTCTTGAACCTCAACTACTTGTAAAAAAAACCAAGTACATAATACATGGGATATATAATATATGAGAGTGACTAAAAAAAGTTGGGACTGTTCAGTGTTCAGAATGGGTACGAATGGTATCTTACATCTTCAAAAGCATCTATCAGCTTTGTCCCAACCCAGACTTTAGGGTTAATCGTAGTGATATATTTTGCCTATATAAGACTTGTCACCTGGCTTTAGGAGTCCCGCATATAGTAATCTTTGCTGAATAATCTGGCACTTTCCCGAGAAAAGTGTACTTGGCACGTGGTTGTGTGGTTTTGCCCGCAGGATGATGTTACCACTGGACAGAAACAGGTAGGATGAAAATTGAAAACTTTTACCACGATGTCATTTCCTCATAGGTCATTCATTTTGCACCCACCTTGTGCTGAGCTTTAGATGTTCACAAGCATAAGTTCAGACGTAAATGTTCGATTAAGGTCAAAATTGAATAATGCAATCTTGGCCTCTAATAGAGCTCAACTCAACCGAAGTTTCAAAGGGAGAACATTTTTGTGAATCCTTCCAAATGTTGTCTATTTTCACCCTTGCCGTGATGACGTTGTTCTTGCAGAATCTAAATCAAGTAATCCTAGGCAAAATGTTAGTTTGTGCATAGACCACTTGAACTTGACCCCTGGAACTCTAGACTGCGATGACGCCTCCAACAGATATGTTGTAGGGAAAGGTTCGAATCATAAAAAAATGTCTATAAGCAATATTCAACTAATTTTCACAAAATTTACCACTCAATTTACTTTCACAGGTTGTTTCCGTTGGTTTTTATCCGGTTTTGCCTAACTCTTATTTATTTAGGCACCTCAAGTGGTCAATTTCATCTCCATCAAATCCATTACCGCAGTGGGTTTCCCTCTTTTAGGGCCCATAAAGGCTTGGACGGGGTTTAATCCCAAAACAGAACCTGTGCTTGAATGGCTGTGGAGGCCGTGCCACCGAAATTGTTGAGTATCTTCGTCTGATATCACTCCACAAACGTATTTTGTTCAAATTTTACTCATTTTGGCAACCGCCATACTTGTTGATAGTTGGATGTGGGCTCACTGAAGCTCGTTGTTGTGGAGGGCGAGAGTGAATCAGTTTTTGAAAATTAGTTTAATATAACTTTTCAACCATGTCTTACGATTTAAGCCCTTCCCTACTGATGTATACGCCGACAGAAGGAGCGCAGGCCAATGATTCCAGTGGTCTATCCAGTAGTCTATGTCACTGGAACTTCCAGTGGTCTATGGTTTGTGGCATTATAGCATTGAATGAATGAACGTATTATTGGTTTTGTGTAAGACCTTAATTTGGCTCTATGCTTCCCCTCATATTTTAGTCGTCAGTTATCAAAACATGGTGACTATATTTGGAAATACAACACAAGGCTGTATTTCAACATATAGTGACCATGAAAGGTTCGTTGAAGTCTCTTTTCCCCTTAAATGAGTTTTGACCTCAATTGAATCACAATTCAATGATTTGAGGACTTTGAACGTTTATCAAATAAGCACAATGCAAGATGAAAAGAAATTAACATTCTTATTACGCTCTAAATTCTAATCAAGAATAGGCGAGCGAATATAAATAGGGTAGAGAACCAAAATTTTGAAGACTTCGAGTGGCCATCTAAATAGGCTGATGTCGGTGGCTTGAAATAAATCCTGAGACTATGTTTCAAACAAGACTTGTCAAGCCAATTGATATCTGATTTTTTCATTCAATGTGGCATTAATTATTTTTAGTCATGGTCTCGCAACTCTTCTTGAACATAGGCCCAGAATACAGCCTTCTTGCATGTGTCATAGTCTTTTGGCGTTGCACAAGATGACTAAGGGCCACATTCACGATGTTGGAGAAGAGCTTCATTTTTCTCACGGAAGAGATCACAGATCCTTTGGCTTCATTTCTCGCTCCTTTCGTCCGATCATACCTTGAGATGGCTCACTATAGAGGAGATTATCATGGGTTTGTTGTTTTGCTTAAAGCGGGATTTGATTGATCAAAAGATTGGCCAGCAAGTAGGAATTGCACGAGAATCTAAATGTTGATTCCCCGCTCTGTACAGTGCCTACGATCAGTAAAAAAATCTTCTGTCATTTTGGCTGACGCAGGTGTTATATATGCCATAAAAAATGGCAAAGACCTCCAAATCTTCTATCAGCGCTAAAACATTTACAAAGCCATGATTTTGAGGGAAAATGTAAAGAGGTTGGTTCAGAGTGTGCCCCATAAAAATGAATAAGAAGACAAATGATTGTGCTATAAAACTTGTGGATCTGGAGATGAAGATTCGATGACAATATTTTTGGTTTGCTTTATGTTTTTTTTTTAGTTTGGCGAATTTGTAATTGGTTCAGCACTAGCTTCTTTTTTTGCATGTCGATTAGGTTTTATTCATTTTTTTCCCTTGAATATGATTGGTTTGTCCAATATTTAAATTTTCTCAAATCGTGCAATCATTTTCTTCAACCCTGGATTTACGTATCATAACTTTTTGATGGTTTTTCTTCCATTGCAAAGCTGGCTTCTGATTTTGGCACTTCAGAAGACTTTGAACTGGGAATAACTCCCTCTCGGTCCATTTGAGAGGACATAGTTTGGGTCTCTGCTGATTTCGACGGTTCCGACGTTTCCTTCAAAACTTGTACCTTCACAGGCTCAAGAAGGGGATCCTTATTAGCAGGATCATCTTCGACTCTTGACTCAGAGGGAGACTCTGATGACGGAGTGGGTGAGGAAGCAACTTGACGGTTATTTGGTTGCTCTGACGAACTTGGTGATGGATCAACCTGTTCTATTGAAGGAGCGGGAAGGGGTGTATTTTCATTTTGACTTGCATTTGGTTCCTTAGACGTTGTTGGTGACTGACCCGAGGGAGGAGTAGTATTCATGGCTCGTTCTACCTCATGAGCATTTGGGTATAAGTTTCCTTCATGCGGCTCAAATGGAATAAGAGGAACCTTTTCTGGATCCTCATTGTCTTTTGGCTTGTGGTGGTCTTGTGCTTCGTCCTCTTCTGGTCTCAAGTAATTTTGCACGAACTTGGCAAAAATGAAAGAATCCACGTTCCGGGCTAGTTGGTGAAACAGGAACCAATCGCCTAATTTCATGTCCTTGCAAAGTTCTTCTAAATCTCCAGAAACTGTCATTTTGGCTTGGCGTTTTAGAACCTTTTTTCGAAAGTTCGGCATACAGATCATGGCCAAGCGATACAGGGCATGAAAACCACTAATGATAGCCAGGATAATGAACCAGAACCATAAGAACACGTAGATCTTTTCATTGATGATGTTCAACGGTAGGATGCACAAGCCATCGAACTTTTCAATCGTACCTGACGGACCAAATTTGTGGAAGGTGCACTTGGCCACTTTAGGAAATACACGATCTAAAGGATCTCCTCTTTCGCTCAAGTCCTTTTCTGAAATATACACTACTTCGGATCCATATTTTGTAAACTGTTCATCCAAGAAGAAATCGGTGAAGAAAATCTGGATCATGATGTTGATGAAGTTCAGCAACTCGCACATATAGAATTTCATGGCGTACGGGTCATGCTTGCCCTTATTGCGTATGCAGTAGGCGACCAACGCATTGATTCGACTTTGTCTGACTTCGTTGTCCACAATTGGCACGCAGATGCCTTCTGTGAGAATCTTCATTTTGTGATCCTCGCAGTATTTCCAAATATAATGCGGTAAGTAGAATAAACAGGCTTGGAAGAATAGAGTGAGTGCCACCCATTGGTAATATTTATGGTATTGGAAACTCTCTTCATTTGGTGGGGCCACACCTGGATGAGCATTATCAAACCCCTCTCGACCAAACACGGCATTCGTAATGGAGAATGTCGAGTGAATCCAGCAATACGTGTCCATTACATTTTGAGGGATTTCCTCAACAATGCAATCTATGGGATCACCGAGGTATTGCTTGGCTGTGACCAAAATGGCACAGGCAAACAAGAACACAAACGAGACCTTGTAATGGAGCCGAAACAGTGCATTGTCTATGTTCACTGAAGGAAGCTTGATTGACCCCTTGACAGACCCAAAGAGAGAAAACATCGTTTCAACTTGATTCAGCTCTTGTTAAGAGCCAATTGATTCTCCCAAATTTTATGCGGTAAGGTCATAATCTTATCTCCTGAGCATAAGATATCCTCCTTTCAAATTCAATTTGATATTCAAATAAGCTCCAAATAGAATTCCATTAAGTTAACGGAACGTGGAAGTTGCAACATGGCTAAACCTCACAGTGGAATGAATTTGCCGCAAGGCAATTAAGCTTTGTAATTAACCTAATTCTAACTGATTCCTGAATACTTTAACGGTAACAGGGGGACTATTTTCATTTCAAATCACTCAAAAATCAAAAGCATTCAATTTTTCTTTTTGCGGTTGAAAGAAAGCCATACATAGAAATTTTAAGAAAAATTAAAACCAATGATGCCCCATTTATAATATATCATTCTGGTCAAGGAAAGACAAGTCCAGCCATGAATTTTCTGAAGCCTCCAAATGAATCTTATAATCTCAAAAAACTCGGCATAATCTAGTGACCAATTGGCGGCTAAGATGAATGGCCGGGCCGGATTTGGCTTCGTCATTTTTCAACTTTGGTCTGGTTTCGAACCGCTTCCTGAAGTCTCCTAATTGCTTGCAAGGAAGGAAGCAAACGGAAGACACACAACGAATGTGTTAAGTATTCACTCTGTCGTAAGCATGCCAAAAAATGAATCCTTTAAAGCAACGTCAAATAAATGGCCGGAGCTTTAGAGGCTGCTCTTAGAACAAAAACATGACAAGGCTACACGTCATATAATATCATAAAAGATCTGAATCAAGCTTCCACGATGTTTGATCTCTTTGGATCTGTCAAGGGGTCCATCAAGCTTCCTTCAGTAAATATAGACAATGCACTGCACAAGGCCTCTTCTGCAGACCACGTGTAGGGGTCAAATTTGCATCAAATTTGACTACAAATTGCTAAGGTTGGATTTTAAATCAATGGCCAAGAAATATAATTTCCTTTTCTATGCCTAAAACATAAATGAAAATCTTTCACTGTTTTGAAACAGGGAGAGCAGCCCGAAAATAGTTTGCAATATAACTTAACACTTAAGTAATTTCAATATTTCACAACTGCGATGCCACACTTGTCAATTGCAACTTTAATCAAGCTTGATCTTGAATTTCGACAAAATTGAATTAACGTTGAATAAAAAAATCGCTAGTACGTAGAAATTAATTATTTTAAAGTGGCAAATTTGAAAATTGAACCGTCACATGTATCGTTCAAATACTTTAAGAACATGTTAGAATAGTGTAACTTTTGGCATTTAACTAAAATGAAAGACAATTTTACATGGTTTTTAAGTTATTAGTGACATGGAAAAAGACAAAAATATGCCTTGGAAATAACTGGAAACATCATTAGGCCACTTTTCCATCTTTTAAGGTGTAAAACGCAACTTTCAAGTTGTAATAAGAAAACCTCTGCTGAATAATAGTTCATGAAATTTTAAGTCACTTCATAACTACGAGTAAGTTTATTACTGATTGACTATGTTTTTGACAAACATGCATTTTAATGGACTTTAAGTTATTTTATACACTTATCTGAGCTACTTTTAATCATAAGTATTCTGCAAAAGTGGTTCCTTTTGTCTCTTTGACAAAGAAAAACATATCTAGATGCCTTGGCATTTGAGCAAACACTTAAACAGAGAATATAACCACCGTGGGCTGCAAAAGCAAAATATTGGCAAGGGTATTTAGATTGGAATTCAATGAGCATGGGAAAAGTGAGGCAAGGAGCGATCATCTTGTAAAGATGGTGCTCCTGCTGAAGTCAAAGTTAATTCCGAAGTCATAAACGACAAGGAAACCATTGCGTGCTTATTCAATACATTCTTCTCTTCAATTGGTGGCTTTGTGAGCGGTCAGTCCACCAGCAATTTAGCGGAGTCTCCGTTTTATTCAGACTAGCTTGTCAACGCACTTATTACTTCAAAGCGATAACTCACTTCTAGGTCCTAAATAGAATTGAAAAGCTCCCTCTGAAATCTTGCTCTGGTATTGACGGGATTTCGAGTGTAGTTTTAAAGGGATAAAGGATACTATTGCTCACCCCTCAGCAAAGCTATTCAACATCTCCTTGATCAGTGATTACTTCCCACAACGTTGGAATGGCTATTTCTTTTACAAAGGTTTCCTACTCCCTGGGTGTGGAAAACTAGAGAAAACGAGAATAAGTGGTTTGAGGGAAAATCTGAACGATGCAATTGACCAGTTTCCTGTCCGAGTTCATTTTGTCGATATGGGGCAAGAGTTAGAAGTGCCAGAGGTAGAGGATAGGAGCCGCCCACTCCTTTTGTGCTGGGCTCCCCCGACGGTACTGGCTCTTCTTGCTCTTGCCTCCCTTGGTTGACCCAGAGCACGCACGAGGCCATGAATCTGGTTAACTCCATGGTTCAGGGTGGCCCGAAGTACCAATTTGCTCTCCAATTTGACAGTTTTTTAGACCCAGGGAGTAGGAAACCCTCGTAAAAGAAATAGCTATTCCGTCATGTAATGGTGCGTCTACACTACAAATAATGTGGCAAATAATTAGCCATTTCACAAACATTGTTTGGCATTTCACAAACATGGTTGGCCATATCACACACATTTTTCGGTTTGAACAAGTTCAAAGATTGTTTGCCAAATGGCAAATATTTCATGGACGACAGCATCCCCGCCAGCCGTGCGAACCAAGGTGTCCGTTTTCAGTAATTATGAAACTGAAGTCACTCTATCCATGATGATTTATGGTGAAGAAAAATGGATTGATTAAAAAGCTAAAAAGCGAGGACGCTCACTGGTAAGCGCTTGTAAGCGGTAGTGGCGCCGTCAAGACACCGCATTAGGCAGTCATCAAAGGCGCTAATCCTTCAGGGATTCGTCGAAAATTGAGTATGCACTTGAGCTCTTGAGGTGACGAAGTTGGAAACAGAAAAAACCCGCGCAAATTCAGAATGTTTGACGAAACAGTGCGCTTCAGGATCAGTGAAACGTGAAGTTTTAGCCCGCGTCAAAAGACAAAGATGGCGCCAAAATGCTTCTATTTGGAGAAGATGATCAAGAATTTGATTTTGTAAAAAAAAATCCTTTCAATCTGCATCAGTATATCAGTATACTGATAATCTATCCAGTCATGCCTCGCATTGATTTGACTAACCCTACTAATGTCAGGAATAGGGCGGAAGTATGTGAAGAGCAATGGACCATCCGCCGGAGTACCTTGGTGACTGCAACATTGGACGAGACCATTGAATTCATGGCGGAACGAAGGCTCTTGGCCAACACGTCCTTTTGCGCGCCTTGCAATGTGCCAAGAGTTCTTATAACCCAAAAAGTGATGGATTCCTTCATTTGGAGGTGCCCAAGATGCCGTGGAAAGAAGTCAATTAGTCATCCATCATTTTTCTCTGGATCTCATTTGGACCTCCACAAAATACTGATATTCGTCTATTGTTGGGCCAAGGACTTCCCTGTCATGGATTGCGCTAATGAGGCTGGTGGAATGGATTCTCAAACCCAAACTGATTGGGGCAATTTTTGTCGCGATTTATGTGCGGAGTGGATGGCAGGCCATCCTCAACAAATAGGAGGAATTTCCACAATGATGGAACGCTCATTCCAAACACGGTGGAGATTGACGAGTCATAGATGTTTCACCGTAAATATCATCGAGGTCGATTGAATCCTGGCACCTGGATATTTGGGGGAATTTGCAGAGAAACCCGGGAGTCATTTTTGGTGCAAGTTCCAGACCGGCGTAGACCCACTCTTGAAGCCTTGATCCAAGAACACATCCTTGCTGGAAGCCACATAATATCAGATGGTTGGGCGGCTTACAACAATATTGAACAAATTTAAAACGGGATATTTACCCATTCAGTTATGATTCATGACGATAATTTTGTGGATCCAAATGATCACGAAATCCACACTCAAAATGTTGAAAATATGTAGATGCGCATGAAAAGAAAGCTGAAGAGGCAAGCTGGAACCTCTCGAGAATTCTTCCCCTCCTACTTAGAAAAATTTCAGTGGAGATGGGCTCATCGGGAAATGAAGGCCTTTTCAGCTTTCATTTCATGCATATCTGATACTTATCCTTTTTGAATAAAGCTCAAAGTGCTAAAAAGACATTACTGTTCATACAGGTCACCCTGACAGAGTAATGAGCAGCTAAGACTGACTAGATGCCCCAGAATGGCATTGTCATTAGACTACATGTTGAAAGACTCATGTGGAAAGGGAGGCTAGAGGTATTGTTCTCTAGCTTTAGTGCTGCACACCCGAGCGCCCTCGCTTTTCAGGTCCCCTAAAGTCCATGATTACCCTTGTTTGCCTGTACTATTTTGGTCACAGCCAAGCAATACCTCGGTGATCCCATAGATTGCATTGTTGAGGAAATCCCTCAAAATGTAATGGAAACGTATTGCTGGATTCCCT
>NC_081449.1:12941417-12945313 GCF_007210705.1 Tigriopus californicus | reverse complement strand
TCTCGTTTTTACCCTTGTTTGCCTGTACTATTTTGGTCACAGCCAAGCAATACCTCGGTGATCCCATAGATTGCATTGTTTAGGAAATCCCTCAAAATGTAATGTACACGTATTGCTGGATTCACTCGACATTCTCCATTCCGAATGCCGTGCATGGTCGAGAGGGGTTGGAGAATGCTCATCCAGGTGTGGCCCCACCACCGATTTATCAAGAATTAAAAGATGGGGAAACCAAGAATGATGAAGAGAGTTTCCAATACCATAAATATTACCAATGGGTGGCACTCACTCTATTCTTCCAAGCCTGTTTATTCTACTTACCCCATTATATTTGGAAATACTGCGAGGATCACAAAATGAAGCTTCTCACAGAAGGCATCTGCGTGCCAATTGTGGATAACGAAGTCAGACAAAGTCGAATCAGTGCGTTGGTCACCTACTGCAAACGCAATAAGGGCAACCATAACCTGTACGCTAGAAAATTCTTTGTGTGCGAGTTGCTGAACTTCATCAACATCATGATCCAGATTTTCTTCACCGATTTGTTCTTGGATGGACAGTTTACAAAATATAGATCCGAAGTAGTGTCTATTTCAGAAAAGGACTTCAGCGAAAGAGGAGATCCTTTAGATCGTGTATTTCCTAAAGTGGCCAAGTGCACCTTGCACAAATTTGGGAAAAGAGATCCAGAAGAGGACGAAGAAAGCGACCAGAAAACTGAAAAGGGGACAAACGAACCCAAGGATTCAAAAGAACACGACCACCACAAACCAACAGACAATGAGGATCCAGAAAAGGTTCCTCTGATTCCATTTGAGCCGCATGAAGGAAACTTGTACCCAAATGCTCATGAGGTAGAATGAGCCATGAGTACTACTCCTCCCTCGGGTCAGTCACCAACAACGTCTAAGGAACCAAATGCAAGTCAAAATGAAAATGCACCCCTTCCCGCTCCTTCAATAGAACAGGTCGAGCCATCACCAAGTTCGTCAGAGCAACCAAATAACCGTCAAGTTGCTTCCTCTCCCACTCCGTCATCAGAGTCTCCCTATGAGTCAAGAGTCGAAGTTGATCCTGCCAATAAGAATCCCCTTCTTGAGCCTGTGAAGGCACAAGTTTTGAAGGAAACGTCGGAACCGTCGAAATCAGCACAGACCCAAACTATGTCCTCTCAAATGGACCGAGAGGGAGTTATTCCCAGTTCAAAGTCTCCTGAAGTGCCAAAATCAGAAGCCAGCTCTGCAATGGAAGAAAAATCATCAAAAGGTTATGATACGTAAATCCAGGGTTGAAGAAAATGATTGCACGATTTGAGAAAATTTAAATATTGGACAAACCAATCATATGTAAGGGAAAAAATTGAATAAAACCCAATCGACATGCAAAAAAAAAAGCTAGCGCTGAACCAATTACAAATTCACCAAACTGAAAAAAACAAAAAGCAAACAAAAAATATTGTCATCAAATCTTCATCTCCAGATCCACAAGTTTTATAGCACAATCATTTGTCTTATTATTCATTTTTATGGGGCACGCTCTGAACCAACCTCTTTACGTTTTCCCTCAAAATCATGGATTTGTAAATGTTTTAGCGCTGAATCTTTCATTTTTGCCGAGTTCATGCAAAATTACTTGAGACCTGTTCAAAAAACGACGCCAACCAAAGAAAAAACGGGACAAGCAAATCTTTACCAATTCCAGCTGAGTTGAGTCTTTCTCCTTCGTTTCCATCTGTCAAAGACTCGAGTCATCTCTAGCTGGCTGGGTCAGTTTTCCTGTTTTCTCTCTCGGTTTTCTTCATAAGGAAATACATGTTCGTTGAAGAGTTTCTTTCTCTTAATTCGTGATCCCTAAACTGGTGACCCCGACGTGATCGAACACCCTCCGCCACGCCCTACCACCTTCACCATGGCCTCCAGTACCGACTCCGTTGACCTCAAGTCAATCGCCACGCCGGAGGGAATCTTCTCACTGGCAGAGAGGATTTCTTCGAGAAAAAAGTCCACTCTTGAAACAAGGATGGAGGCTAAGAGCATCCCTGTCATCGTCACGTCCCCCCCGGGGGGCGCTGCGAGTGTTCTTAGAATAGCTCTGAACAAAAGGAGTGTCACATATTTCGATGAAAATTTGCTATCTTAGGCCATAAGGATTTCATCAAAAAAATCGCTTTTCGACAAAGCTATGATTTCAATGTATGTATGTATTGTCAGTAAGTGAATTTACACTTACAAGAAGGCAACCTATTAAACAATGAAGGAGCCCGAGAAAGAAAGAAGTGGACTTCATTTTTTAAACTAGCCTGGATTCTCGAGGGCTTGAAGATGCTCTCAAAACGCACGTTAACCTCTAGGGTCACTACAATTGACCTTAAATCCTGGGTTGGGACAAAGCTCAGGGATGCTCTTGAAGACGTATAGTATCAGATACCTTTCTTTCTCTCATTGCTGTGATGTTCCTAGTGAAACATCCTTGGACCTGCTCGAGCTTTTGCAAACCTGCTTTACTCATTGGAGGCCAAATGGGTGAAGCATATTCAAGTGGCTGAACAAGCGACTTGTACAGAGTTAGCATCGTGTTGCTGTCTCTGGACTTAAACGCGCGATATATCCAACCACACATTTGAAAAGCTTTACCCACCTTCAACTGGCTATGCTCATCGAACTTTCCTTATTTTGGAGGACTACATCTACTTGGAGAAGCTGAGAAACAAATTGGGCAAAATGATGGATCTATACGGTGATGTAGGACTGGAAAACGCAGTCAAGGCCAAAGCAGAGGCTGTCAGGGAGGCCAAGGTCATTGCCACTCACGAATGGACCACTCAAATCGGCAAAATAGCAACACTTCTCATGTCTCGTGCTACTCCAACCCGTGATGCCCTTATATTTTCTTGCCAACTTATTCAACGGTCCAATCCAATCTAGGCGCCCAGTTGAACACCATTAGATCCGACCTCACGGATGCAATGACTTTCATCGAGGTCATGTTGAGGATGTCAGGGGGAATTTTGTCATTCGGGTTTACCTGACTCTGGCGCGGCTCCGAATGGTTATTCCTATCTCTTATGCCCAGAAGGCACTACCCTTGATGGTCTCACATACTACTACTTAGCGCAGCAAACGGGACACCGCTCAGAAACGTGGGCAAGTTTCAATTTATTGGCCACGTCAGAGGCGGCCCTCAAGCCGAAATACCCGCGATTGTCTCCCGGATACCCGGATATTGGTGGACACGCACTCTTCGGCAAGAGGGACCTCCAAGCTATGGGGATCTTGCCCTTCGATTCCCTGCTGTCCATTATTGTCGCCCCAGGAGAAGACGGAACCAGGCAGGTTCTCAATTGGATAAGAACCTACATTCAGGATAGGAAGCAAATTGTTAGGGTCGAGGGATCCCTAGTAACATATATGATGTCAAGTCAGGTGTTCCCCAGGGCTCCATCTTAGGGCCCTTCCTTTTATAATATTCGTTGCCCCGCTTCAAAGGCTTAGTATTACTGCCAGTATCGCTTCTATGTTGACGATACCAAGTTAGTTTCTGGTAGGAATGGCCAATATTCCACTAGCCTGGAAAGGACCTAGAAATAATCTATTCTTTCGGTTGCTGCGAGTAACATGGCACTGAATGGAATGAAATTCCGCTCAATGACCTTTGGGTTGACGCCATTAAACACTCCACTATTAGATGATGAAGGTAAGGGCATTCTGCAGGTCTCATCCATGCAGGATTTAGGTGTAGTTCTCCAAAATAGTAATCGAACAAGTCCAACATGTTTCATGGACCAAATTTCATATAAAGATTGAAAGGTAATAAATAGACGAATTAAAACCTTTTATTTATTAGTACTGGGGATTACATTCCCTGTAGCAGTCGCCAAATTACCTGAGTAGTTGGCA
>NC_081449.1:12936242-12941366 GCF_007210705.1 Tigriopus californicus | reverse complement strand
ATGCGCTATGAAGATTTCCTCCCAATTTTTAAAAGTTCTGTCTGAAACAAATATCATGAAGAAAAATGATTTTTTTAAAGAAATTAAAAAAAGTTGGTTTCAGGCCATTTCCTTCTTTTTGGCCATCCTTTATTTCCCGATTGGGACACCTAAAATCAGATGGCAGGCCAAGTGAGAGAGCTGGCATCTGTTACTTCATACACAAATAAACAAAACAAACAATGTTTGACCAAGAAGGTCAAGTTAGAGTCGCGTATGATTGACTGGATGCATAACACAAGTTTATCATAACGAACTTGGATTGTTCAAATGCACACGTATGCCTTGCGGCTTAAAGAATTCGGCCAAGCATTCCAAAAACTGTTGGATTGAGTAGTAAGCGGTCTTTCGTTTCTGTGTAATTTAGACGACATCCCCATCAATGAACAGCGGAAAACTGACCCAGCCAGCTAGAGATGACTTGAGTCTTCGACAGATGGAAACGAAGGAGAAAGACTTGACTGAACACCTAGAATTGGTAAAGATGGAAAAATTAGACGGTCGCTACAGGAGCCCACCAGTAACTGAGTAATGGACTGTACTAGGAGGGAAATGATGGAACGCTACCATAGCGACAAAGTTGAATAAAACGCGTCGGAAGGTGTGAGACCCAAACTAGAGCGTGTAACTTGGGGGGCGTGCGCCCAATGGAGGGAACTTTATACGAGTTCCTGGAACTGATCTTCTTGAGCTTGCTCCTCTTCTTGAACATCTTGAACTGGCCCACCAGCGCCTGCATGAACGTCCACCGTAGCAGGAACGAACTGGTGGGCGGCCACGCCGAGGCGGGGAATAACGTCCGCTGGCGTGGCGCCCCGTGCGACCTTGAGACAATCCACAGAACTCTGTACGGGCAGCCACCCAGGTCACAGAACAAAGAACTTGGGATGGCGCTCAATGCCCCTAAAAAGAGGTGTAAATGGCCATCAGCTCTCAATCAAAGGCTGAGTACTTGACCTCAGCTGGCAAGAACCTTTTTTAGAAAAACGCCGGTGGGCGCCATTGGCCGTCCTTGCCCTTCTGGGCGTTACTCCGCACCAACTGCAAGGTCGGAGGGTCAACGTGGATTGCTTCTAAGAATCTGGGTCGGAAACCAGAGGAGGGTGGCGTCCGCAATTGCGTTCCTGCGGCCTTGACGCTATCGAGAATTCGGGCGTCTGGTTGACCTTGAAGTCCTTGTTCACCACGGTTGTGGCAACGTGGAGTAGACCCAGGTGGTGAGCAAGATGAGGAAGGAAGTTGCAATACAATTAACCATCCCAAGAACCATTGAACTCCTTCTTGGTTGTAGGGGTCGGGAAAATCCCTGATGGCTGCCACCTTGGCGTCAAGCGGGCATACCCAGCGTCAGAGATGTTGAAGCCAAGGTAGTCAACGTTGACCTACCAAATTTGCACTTTTTGCGGTTCACTGCGATGCCTGTCTGAGCCAGACGTGTTAAAACCTCATGAAGATCGTGTTCATGTCCTCCTTGTTTCCTGACGCAATCAAAACATCATAACGATATATGAAAACGAATTGGAGATCGCCAAGAACTTGGTCCATGAGATGCTGGAAAGCCTGGCGGCGTTCTTAAGACCAAAGGGGATACGCAAGAACTCATAGAGGCCAAAGGGGTTAATGATGTTGGTCTTAGAAACGTCTTTTGTCAGCCATTGGGATTTGGCAGAAACCGCAGCCGCGCGGCCAAACCGCAATGTGAGGAAGCAGGTACTGATCATCCTTGTGGCCACATTCCACTCCCAGTAGTCACCACAGCAGCACCAGCCCCCGTCCGACTTCTTGACAACATGGTGGGGTGAACTCCACGGCAAGTTGGATCTCCAGCAGATATCTCTACCAAATCAAACTCAGCCTTTGCCACTTTCCACTTCTCGCCTTCAAGACGGCGGGCTCAGCGTAAACAGGTGGACCTTCAGTTCATGTAATGCCGCACGCCATGTGCTATGGAGGGCGTCAAAAACAGGGTTGTGTATGGTTGGAAAATCGTCCAGGATCTTGAGGAAGCAGGGGTTCTCTGACGAGACCAATCTGATGCCGGCGTTGGCAGGCTGCAGGAAGGCTGCCGCCTTGTTGCAGTCCACAGCGGAGTAGAATTTTGTCCCCCACCAGTACCCTGCGACGGATATCAATGGCCAGATGCTGAGAGATGAAAAAATTCGCTCCCAGGATTGGTTGGGCCTGATGGGGGATGCATAGGTCGGGACATCCGGGTTTTGGCGCCCTTCTCGCAGGCAGTCCCAACGCCACGACCATCTTTGGATACGCCAGCTGGCGTGCAAAGACTTTAGGGTGGCGTTGGTCTTGTTGAAGAAGATGTTGAGATGGATGCATGGTGATTATGGGCTGCAGAAGATTGAGGGTTTGCGTTTATTGATGGCTGAAGCCTCTCCCTCTTGAGGCTCCACTGTTGCCATTTCCCTTGCGCTTGTTCCTGTTTCCCCAACCACTTTCACCACTGCTGTGGTTTGGGGGTTCCGGCGACGTTGACGGCCCGTCCCCGCCCCACTCCCACTATCGCTCCATGACAGCATCTGCCTCCTTTCAGAGTTCATCAATGGACATGTTGGTGAAGGAGGTGGTGGCGAGCTTCTCCTTAACCTGCATTGGCATGTTCTGCATGACACACGCCCGCAGCATCTTACCACCACTGCGGCAGGCCTTGCATTAGTGCATTAGTGCTGCGCACAGGCAGAGTCCCCACAGCCCTCCTCCTGGATCAACCCTCTGACATGGCGCAGGAACCCGGTGGCATTCCTCTCGCCCAACCCACTGATGGCAAACAAGATCTCCTCCTCCTAGTATCAGTCATGGCGTAGATCTCCATGATGGCTGACTTGAGGGTCTTGTAGGCGTCGGTGGTGGGCGAGTTCCCTATCAGGTGGGCAACCTCCTGGATGACCTTTGCGTCCAAGGCATGCACGGTCCTTTGAACTTTGTCTTGTCTGGGTAATCTTTGGGTTGTTGTACTCAAAGGCCATCTCGAGCTTCTGGAACCACATATCACAGAAGATGAAGGCAGAAAGCAGGCACCTTGACCTCTGCGAGGTTGACCGCAAGGTTCAAGCCGGCTGGCGAAAAGACAAGGTCACCTTGTTTGATTCATCTACTGTGTTGCCATTCTTTTTGTTTACAATAATTCAAAATGATTGTTCCATAATCTCTATTAAAGTCATACTTTGCACGTTTGAAAGAGCATCACTTTCCTTCTTATTTCTTCCATTTGCAACTAACATAAGAGCTTGAAGAAAGTCAGGGTATGCGTAGCTAACACCCTTATACTTAGAAATCGGACGGGTACGAACTTGTAGAGGGACTAACTAAAGTAACTTATTAACTGTAGGATTCTAAAATAAACCATTAGAGTTAGATCAAAGACATACTTACGCCCCATGATACAAGTTCCATATCGCCTCGAGTTTTTTTAGTAGATCAAGGCAAGAGCATTTTGCATAATTGCCTGATAGATGCCTTGGGTAAGAAATGTTCGCTATACCATCATACAGACATTTCCCCATGTATCAGGGCATTAACCACTGGAATAAGGACGAAAATTGTTGAATCTCGAATTGACATTTAGAGAGTCAGTGAACGTTTTCCTTGAAAATGATAATTGTAACAGGTCGGTACAATTTTGCATAATTTTCTCTGGGGATGATGTAAAAGTTCTGATGAAGGAAGAGAATAGGACACACATTAGTGGGGCTTCTATTATAGTATAAGTGGGAATGTACCGTTTCCTAATTTTGACCTCCTTGGGATAACTTAGGCGCAATTGTAGATTAATCAGTGTTTTGATCAAAAAGCAGGATGGCACGTATTTGTAAATTTTGAGTTTCGCGTTGTTGCTCAGATATTGTTGTGATCTTAAATCGGATCCTACAACTAAACTTTCAAATCTGAAGGTAATCATACATTGTGGTAAGATTAAACAAGCCACTAACTATCCCTTGAGATAACAACTGTCTGAATATTCTGAAATAGGCACCAAAAGCCAAAAAGTACTCTTGCGTTGAGATTGAACAGACCACTAGGGATGAATATTTGTTTTTTTTTGTTAGGAACCAGAAGACATTATGCCACTTCCAATATGATTTCATGGCCCGTAAACTTTATGACGTCATTACACAAAGTTAGTTGTTGTTAAGAATGGCCAAGATTCCAACCTGGCAAGGACCTAGATAGAATCTACTCTTTGGTCACTGAGAGTAATATGGCTTGAACCGAATGAAATTCCGTGTATGAGTGTATTCCTCCAAAATGATGGAAAGTTCGTGAGCATATCCAGTTGAAGGTGGTAAAGCTTTTCAAATGTGTGGTTGGATATATCGCGCGTTTAAGTCCAGAGACAGCATCACGATGCTAACTCTGTACAAATCGCTTGTTCAGCCACATCTTGAATATGCTTCACCCATTTGGGCTCCAATGAGTTAAGCAGGTTTGCAAAAAGTCGAGCAGGTCCAAAGATGTTTCACTAGGAACATCACAGGAATGAGAGAACGAAAGGTATCTGATACTGTACGTCTTCAAGAGCATCCCAGAGCTTTGTCCCAACCCAGGGTTTAGGGTCAATTCTAGTGACCGTAGAGGCTTAATGTGCGTTTTGAGAGCACCTTCAAGCCTTCGAGAATCCAGGCTAGTTTGAAAAATGAAGTCCACTTCTCTTCTTTCTCGGGCTCCTTTATTGTTTAATTTGCTTCCCTCTAATATTCGTAGGGCGTATGTAGGCGTTGATCCAGTTTTTAACTAAAATTCCCGATCAACCTTACATTCAAGGGTTAGCTCAGATCAGCCGACTCTAATTGGTTGGTCGATCAAAGAATGTATAAAAATAAAAGTGAAATAACACGCATAAAATCAAGTCTTGAACTGCTTTGGCTTTTATGTGCGTTTTTAGAAGCACCTTCACCCTCAAGGGGGGGAGGGGGGGGGGCAGGTAAGGGTTTTCCAAGGTAATAATTGTTGAAACAAAGATTAGTTATTGTAAGAGATGGAATTTGATGATATCCGTGTACTGTAGGTAGGATTTCAGGGTTGAAAAGAAACGGGTTAGCACATAAAATCAGAGACCATGTAACGACGATA
>NC_081449.1:12933798-12936191 GCF_007210705.1 Tigriopus californicus | reverse complement strand
AATATCAAAAAGTAGGGTAACCAATAGCGGCAACCCAAAAAATCATTGTGCGGAATTTCATTGCATTCACCGTCATATTACTCTCACTAATTCAATAATAGATTCGATCTTAGACATCTACGCGTACCAAAATACAGGAATCTCAGGCATTTGTAACACAACGAACTACTTATTATCAGCATAAGAAGGGGTATTGGTTCTATTAATATACTTTTGAGGTGGAGTGTTTAATGATTTTGAAGGGAGTAGACCTGAGATGGAACATTGTAGACCATTTGATTTGACATGATTTACCATTAAGGTCCCTTCAGTTTTAACTTTTTGCTTCGTACCACGAATGAAGCTTTTTATCCAATCAAAAACATTAACTTGAATTCCGATCTTGGGAAGCCTTTTCATTAAAAGACCATCTTCCTTATCATAGGCCTTAATAAAGTCGAGATAGCCAACATTATTTGAATTGTGACTCAAAGCATCCTCAATGATCTTCTCTTTATGCTTAATTGCCAAAAGAGGGGTGACTCATTCACTTTAACTTTATAGATAGTCATTTTAATAAGCTGAAGATTGAAATAAAAAGTCTTAGCGGCCCTGAATTAGTCACAGTTGTAGAAGAACGCAATGCGATGAGTTGATTTCGAAATATCAATTCTCAATCTTAACATTCCGGTTCTAATTCCAGTGTTCTAATGGTCGATCTTCTCTCAAGAACATGATGATCTGACAGATTACTAGACGTCGCATGGACAGACTGGATCAGATCAGGACAAGGTATATAGAAAATCAGGATCAGGAAGAAGTTTTAGTGAGAAAGGAAATGTACTGGGGACTTTTAGCGAGAGGAATGGATATAGATTTGGTTTTAGAGGGGTTTTAGAGGGAAGGAAGTGAGTAAAGAGAAAAAGTGAAGAGAAGGACTGTGGGTAAACGAGTTAAGAATTGGGGCTAGGGTAAGATTACAAGAAAAATAAGATGAGGATGAGGGCTAGCTCTAAAACTAAGAAACCTACGAGACAGAGCTAATTGGTGTCTCGTGTCTTGTGAACAAGCGGCACAATAAAAATGGGAGTAGCTCTTCATTAAGGGATGTTACTCTGCCCCCCTCAAAATGTAAACAATGACGAACGCTCGCTCTAGGAGGCACAACAAGATCGGCAGTGTACTGCGTTTGAAAAGAAGCCTTTGACGTTGCATTTTTCTCAAGCACGGCTATTGCTGGAAAGAAATGAATGACTCAACTAAGTTTGTAATGGTTTGATCTGGAACTTATGCTTGACATCATATGCGAATTTTGGCATCTAAATCAGAGAACTTGACACGTAAACTCGATTTTCCAGACTTGCCTAGATCATTACTTGCACATTAGGTGACTATTGAAGCAACAAGGCAATTTTAATCAAAAGACAGCATAATGTCTAGCAAAAGTATGTTAAGGCGTTTGTAAATAGAAGTAAAAACTCAACAAAACATCAGGTTTGACGTGATAGTCAATTTTCAGGATTTTTTTTTAGAAAATATCCGAAATAAACGTTAAATTACTGCTAACTCTAACTCTAACTCTATAAGTGCTAATGATGAATCTGTTTCAATAATTGACAGTTTCTAAAAGCAGGCCTTGAATTGTAAGCTATTGATTAATAGCGGCATCTTGTTCATTTAAGATTGATAAGAAAGTAAGCATTATTTTGGGTTATTAGAATAATTATGGCATGATATGCTTTTGGTCTGTTAAACCATAATCAAGTTTGCTTTTTTGTCATGCCATTTCTCATTTTGGCTCATAGATCCTTATTGTTTGGCTCAATTGGTTAAGGTTGAGGGATCCCTTTGTGACATACATGATGTCAAGTCAGGTGTTCCTCAAGGCTCCATTTTGGGTCCTCTCCTTTACATCATCTTCATTGCTCTGCTTCAGAAACTTGGTATTAGTCATGTCAGTATCTCTTCCTATGCTGATGATGTAAAATTTGGTGGTTGGTAGAAATGGTCAGAATCCCTGTTGTCTGGTAGAGGTCCTAGACCAAAGCAGGATTCTTGGATAAGGTCATCTCCTCTCCTCTCGTCTCACTCGTCTCATCACAGTAGTCAAAAAGCCTTTCAAGTTTTGAGAAAAATGCTGGAATCCATCTCTTCCTGTTTTCTACTTCGTAAAAATTAGGGAGTAATTTTGGTCTGATTGATTTATTGAATTCTGGCTCAGATTTAACGGCCTCATGCCTAAAGTTTCCGGGATTTGTTTGAATATTTCTGCCAACCTTCAAAAAGGCTTTCCAACCACTGTGGTAGTCGTCTCACTGGTGAGACGAGAGGGGTAATCTGATCATCCAAGAATCCAGCTCAAGCCTACTCTTGGGTTGCTGCGAGTAACATGGCACTGAATGGAATTAAATTCC
>NC_081449.1:12930823-12933747 GCF_007210705.1 Tigriopus californicus | reverse complement strand
ATACATACATACATACATACATACATATCCAGTTGAAAGTTGGTAAAGCTTTTCAAATGTGTGGTTAGATGTATCGTACGTTTAAGTCCAGAAACAGCATCACGATGCTAACTCTGTACAAGTCGCTTGTTCAGCCACATCTTGAATATGCTTCACCCATTTGGGCTCCAATGAGTTATGCAGGTTTGCAAAAGGTCGAGCAGGTCCAAAGATGTTTCACTAGGAACATCACAGGAATGAGAGCGCTCTCGTACTGGGAGCGGTTAGAAAGGTTGGGACAGTACAGTATTCAGAGAAGGTACGGATGGTATCTGGTACTGTACGTACGTCTTCAAAAGCATCCATGAGCTTTGTCCCAACCCGTGTTTTAGGGTCAATTCTAGTGACCATAGAGGCTTCATGCGCGTTTTAAGAGCACCTTCAAGCCCTCGAGAATCCAGGCTAGTTCGAACAATGAAGTCCACTTCACTTCTTTCTCAGGCTCCTTCATTGTTCAATTGGCTGCCTTCAAATATTCGTAGGGCGTATGTAGGCATTGATCCAGTAGGAGGATTTAAGTCAGACTTGGACAAGATTTTGACTAAAATTTCCGATCAACCGGATATTTAAGTGTTAGCAAGATCAGCCAACTCTAATTCGTTGGTCGATCAAATCATATATATAAATAAAAGCTAAGAAAAAATAATAAAAAAAAACTTCGCGTCTTGAACTGCTGGGATTCCAATCCCAGCAGCGGTAAGGAAGTCCGCAAAAAAACCAACAAGTAGTCATAAAAAAGTTTGACAATCCAACAACAAATTCGCAACATACACAAATTAACTTCTGTCTTTGGAGTTGTCATCAGTGCCGAGTGGATATAACGCTCAAATTGTATTTGAGTCTGTTTGAACTTGATATTTGAAAAAATAGAACATAGAAATATAGCTTTAATGAAATACAATGGCTTTTGATCTCGTTCTTTAGCCCTGCACATAAAAATATGTTGTAAGTAGATTGCAAGTACTCATACAAATATATGCCTCTCTCCTAGTGCTGAACTTTTATGAGAAAAGGGCATGGTTGCCTTGTTGAATCTTACATAAGCTTGATCTTCTGTTGTAGGATTCATTTGCTGTGTCAACAATCATTTTCTGTCTGATAATTCACAACGATTGCTCTATAGTTAAAGCATCTCAATCAAGTCATCTTTTACATTTGAGAAAGTGTAGCAATCTTTTTTACATGCCTCCCACGGCGCAACTTACGTGATAGTAGCTTAAGCCGTTCCTTGCTTTTTTGCTTTTTGGCACCACCAACTGATATCTTTTGAATGAAACGTGTGTCAAAAAGTTTGTTTTTTGATTTAAAGCTATGGCATTCATGGTTAAGAGCATGGTAGTGCTAAAAAAGTAATGAACAAATAACGGTTCAAGCTAGTCCCAACCGCTTTGGAATGCCCCATAGAAATCTTTGCAGTGCCCAAACGGCTCGTGACATGTTTTATCTGCCGGAGGCAAAAAAATAATGGAATCGCCAAACCTTGTCCCTAATGTTCAATTGACCAAAATTGTCGATTTCACGTCATTTGGGCGGGTCTGTGTTGCCCCAAACACCCTAGATTGAACCATGGAATTAAAGCCTCCATAACGGAAAGCTTATTGACTGCAAAAGAATCCCTCCTTAACAATATCAAGTCTAATCGTTGTGTAGTTTTGACGCCATTTTTTCCAAAAATGACGTCCACCATTATTAGTGCGAATAAACTAAGAATCTAAGACGAAATGGCAATAGGAAACTAATGGCTATGACAAGACGTGTGATGAAAAGAAAAATGATTTGAGTTGTGTCGAGAAACAAATGCCTTTTTCTTTGGTTCTTTTAGATTTGATACTTTATTATTAAAAATATACCGAATACATTTAAATATAAAAAAGTCCCATTCAGTTCCATGATAATTAGTTGAATGTGTGAGCCCTCAAATGAAAGTCAAAATATTAATAGGTCCTATCCAGCTCCCTCATCAAATTCAAAATGAATTGAAGAAGACTCATCCCTCATAACGTCTTCAATAGAAGCCACAAGATAAATACCAAGAATGTCTAGGAATCAAATGAAAATGAAAATAATTCCAATCCCACCCTTGAAACAGAAGCCTTAGAAACCTCACTTTCCAACCCAATAGCTTCCAAATGAAAGTCACAATTAACACACATTCCAATCTAAACCTGAAACAGGAAAATCAGATAAATCATCAAGAACAAATTAGCATCCAGATTAAAGACATAATCAAAATATGTCCCAACGCATTTCTTGATCGGAACCCGTGGATCAAATGACAAAGCATTTAAAAGATCTAATAAAAGTCTAAATGATAATAAGGTACATCTCTTCTAGCTCTCACCTATGTACTGAGGCATGTAAAGAGGTCAAGACAAGCAGACATCGACTGTTCAAGCGCTTCTGAAAAAGGTGCAACATATATCAGCAAACCTTGGTTTCACTCCTCTATCCTCTTTTCAATATATCCACTTATCTTGAAATAGAGAAAAAATGAATTCGTGTCACAAGGTATTATTGCTTGTTTTAAAAAAACCTTTGCCAAAATTGCCAACAAAATTTATGGGTAGCTTCCCCTATGTCTTTGAAAATAATTGAAAATAGACAAAGTTTGATCCTCTGTATTTGATTGATATAATATGGTAAATCATTTTTATAATGGTACAGATTCATGGTTCCTTACAAGATCATTAAATCAACACTTGAAAAAGCTGATGGCTCAGATTCGTTTGTATATACATATCGTGTTGCCATATCTTATTCAAATGTTCATTTTCGGGTTTTAAATGCATTTTCATTCAAAAGCTGCTTGAGATAAGTTTCCGGGACGTATAGGAAATAGGAGTTAGGGAGCAGAATGGTCCAACCTCGTCGACAATTCATGGACA
>NC_081449.1:12884081-12930787 GCF_007210705.1 Tigriopus californicus | reverse complement strand
ACCCAATTTGACTTGCTTGCAAATGGAATCGACTTCTCTGGCGGGCGCGAGACGGGCTCGAGCCCGCAGAATCATTTCCCGAACTTGCGGTGAGAAGAGTACAATCAGTCGATACACGAGGTGAATGCCAGTGATGATGGTCACGATGATGAACCAAAACCATAAGAACACATAGATCTTCTCATTGATGATATTCAAGGGCAGAACGCAGAGTCCGTCAAATTTCTCAACGGTTCCTGAGGGACCAAACTTATGGAAAGTACATTTCGTCACCTTTGGGAACACGCGCGCCATAGGATCAGTCCTTTGTTCTGGCTCAAGCTCGGTCATGGCCAAAACATCCGTGCCATACTTGGTGAATTCTCCTCCCAAGAAGAAATCCATGAAATAGATTTGTCCGAAGATATTCACAAAGTTCAGCAATTCGCAAAAGAAGAAGCGAATAGCGTAGAACTCGTGGTTGTTGCGATTATGGCTAAAGTAATCCACCAGCAACTTGATTCTGTCCTTCTTGGTGTCTGGGTCCACGAGGGGCACGTTCATCTCTTGGACCAACATCTTTACTTTTCCCCCTTCCCAAGTTTTCCATAAGTATCTGGGGATGTAGAACAGGATCGCTTGGAAGAAAAGGGTGAAGCACACCCATTGGTAGTATTTGTGATATCGAACAGTCTCTCCTTCTTTTAGGTCAGAAAGTGGCGCCACACCTTGGTGAGCCACATCGTATCCCAGTAGGCCAGGATTTTCTCCCGGAACGGAGAAGGTTGAATGAATCCAGCAATAAGTGTCCATGACATTGTTGGGGATCTCTTCCACGATGCAATCAATGGGGTCACCGATGTATTGCCTCGATGTAACGAGGAGAGAGCAGACCACCAAGATGACAAAGGTACCCTTGTAATGAAGACGGAAGACATTATTGTCGATACATATCGAATCTAATTTGATCAGATCCTTGACGGACCCAAACACGTCAAACATGGCGTCTACTCTGAATTCAAATACTTTGAACAAATGTTTACTTCCAGGGGGGAGCGAGTATTTCTCCCTTAAGAACGCCACAACCAATGATGCGTTCAGGGAGTGTCTCCAATTTTTAACCTATTACTTTGGTTCTGCGCTTTAATGTCCAGGGAGGATCATCCTTACCATTCATGATGGTGTATACGTTATTTGAATGAGGACGAGGATAGAACATGAAGGAATCCATAGGCAACACAACGGAGGACGGATTTGATACCAAAGATGGAGTCTCATGTTAGGTGATGGAGCCCTGCAATAGGAAGAATGCTGTAAAAGCACAGCAGATAGTAAAGTAAGAGTGCTATATTTGGCATTTCTTTGTTACAATCGTCATCAATCAATGCCTTTAAAAAGGCGGTACGAAAGCAATGCTAATTCTAAGAATTTTCTAAAAGTAAGAAGGCCCAGGCAGTTCAACTTGCCCAAATTCTGGCATTGACAACCGCAGAAGGGCTACAAATACAAATTTTGGGTCTAGTAGCATAAAAATTGTAACAGAAAAGGTGTTGGCAGAGTTTCATATTTTTTGGTCGGCCCCTCGTATAAACAAAGGGTTGAAAGCACATCGCTGAAGAACCCATAAGCTGATTAGCTTGTGTTGGAGAGGCCATCGAGATAAAATGAATGATAGTCAGTAATTGAGACCGTGGTTAAAACTTGTCAGTTGTGGGGCATCTGGAGATGTTAAATTTAGGCTTGGTTGCTTTCCTTGTTGTTCAGTCTTCCTTCCGCGTAACTGGTTCAAAGGTTTCTGGAAGCACTGCTCATTGTGCATTTTCAACTGCGGCTCGAAGAACCTGCTATGCCAATGCTCGATAACGTGTAGGTTTCCAAAACCTCTCACATGAGGGCGTTACTACACCTGATTAACTGAAGACCCTTGCTAACTGAAGATTTGCCTGAATCATTAGTAGGAATTGTTAAAGATCCCGGATCAAATAAAAGATAGGAAATGCATTTGATATATTTGTCAATTTTCCAATGTAGCAAGCATACTAAAAAGTTACCAGAAAGAACATAATCAAAAAGAATTCATACCATAAAGGGGAAGGAATTGCTCTAGTATCTTCACAGAATTTATGTTTTTAAATTCTGCCCCTTATAAGTCATAGGGCCTCGGCAGTATGTCCTAAAGAAACGACGAAACATACGTATATTCAAACAAAAACTGAGACATGTAGTGTCATCTGGCGATGAATAGATATTTTCTATCAGGCTAGTCTAATGCTTGTTTGTATCCGAAGTGTGTCCCTTGAACTACGCCTTGTTTAGCACTATCATGTCATGCAGGTGGCAGCAAAGATGGTGCTCTAATGCTGGTCACTAATGGAAGTAGTCATGATATAAGTGTGTTTAGAAGGAATGTCGAGGAATGGGTGTCAAAGTTCAATTGTTGATCAAAAGCATTTTTCTTCATGAGACATATCGGGTTTTATGGTTATCAGACAACGTACAGCTATGCATCTTATTCATTTGATTTGTCCATTAAAGCGAGCAAGTTCTCATGATCTTTCGCATGAAGCAACGATTAGATATGATGAATTGCTGAAAAGCGAAACAAAGTAAAAGCCCAATATTGAAAGTTGGCTTGAGTCCAGCAAAAAATCGAGTCTAGAGTAGACAAAAAGTCAGAAAATCCAAGGCTCGCCCCAGCAGTATTAGATATACTAATGGGCTCTGTCTGGCTCAGAGGTTCGAGGTTAGCGTTTCCTATTTATTTGGGAAATTATTGATTTAAGCCGCTGAAGCATGCGTTCATCGTATTTAGCGCAGGATTTATGATTAAAAAACTTTCTTTTATCATGTACAACAGGAACAAAGTCAATGACCAGCAAATTCCATTCCTTTTGTTGCGAATGGCACTAGTTTTTGAAGATATCGTCAGTGTCATGTTTGTTCCTGCCCTTTGAGATATGGGAGAAGTTCCCATTGTAAAAACAACATGTGACTGATATTTGAATTGCTTGGAATTTAGTAGAAACATGAAGATTGGAGAGAATGACTCAGATGTCCCACCCTCTTTTTTTCTGATAAACGATAACACCATCCCTTTTAATATGGGGAGAGATCATGAGGCTATTCATCGAAACTATAAAAACAGACCCCTATTAACACATTCGAATTTGATTTCGGATTCGTATCCAAAGCTAAAGGTTTGAAACAACAACCAGTCATTCAAACTCTTGTGTTAAACAAAGGTACTTGCAACAAATAAGCTCAAACCTGGTGGCTGTTTGAAGAAATATTTCCCATTTTTGCACACACCATAAGAAATTTACGACTTTTGCCACCTGTTTTTCCCTCAGGCCACCCAAAATATCGAGGATAAAAAAACAAGCAATTTTTTCATTTGTCTTGTAAGATGATCATGATTCCAATATTGATTACAGACTACCATCAATGACGCCTGTATCATTGATCAAATGGTTGCAAAGAATCCCTCGAGGATAATAACGGAACGAATTGCAATCCCAGCAACCATAAATCTGAAACTTGGAACTCACTATAGCGGGGGTATAAGAAAAATGAAAACAAACTCTTCTAACTTGAAAAGGCTCATTTATTTGCAAAAGGGTTGCAGCCACATATTCCAAATTTGTTCTCAAAATCATTTAAAAGAAGCCAGATTTCTTATTCGCACGTTTATAGGCACCCATGTGAAATTGGATGCTCTCTTTAATCATATCGGTGGTTTTCGTTTGCCCATAATAATCCACGAATTCACCCGAGGGATCAATAAGGTAGAGAATGATGGTGTGGTCCACGATGTAGTCATTGTCCTCATCTCTGGGACCAGCGCTAAAATATACGCGGTACGCCTTGCAAGCTTCCGTGATCTTCTCAGGAGTGCCGGTCAATCCGATCATGTCTGGATGGAATTCTTTAATGTACTCCTTCACTTGAGGGACTTGATCACGCTCCGGGTCAACTGTGATGAACAATGGAACGAACTGATCGTCTTTTTTACCTTTTTTCGTGGAGGCAACCAACTCGTCGTATACCTAAAGCAAAAAAAAAAAAGGATCATGGGATTGATAATTTTTTTTGAGGTCATTTTGAATAATGGGTGTAAAATTCCATGGGATGACCTAAACACAGGAATTTACCCTATTAGTAAATATCTTTATTGCTAGATGTTTCTCATTGGATACATGGCATACAGTACAAATATTTTCACACTTAGTGATTAGGCCCCATTCTGAATTCAGGAGTCGCCATTCGAGGCGAAATATCCACTATTGAAGCTGTGATTTGAGGGACATGGTGCAGTTTATTGGGTAAACCAAAAATAATAAGCCATTTTGAGAAGAATGCAGGAAATTCCAGTAAATCTTGTGTTTTAACACCTCTTGAGGGTAGCTTTGTTTTTTCCAACATTCAACTTACCTCTGACATCTTTTCCATTTCATCAGGGCAAATGTCCGGACAGTGCGTAAACCCGAAGTACAACAACACCCATTTGCCCAAGAAGTCCTTGTTTGTCTTCGGATTGCCATCCTGGTCGATCAGGTCAAAATTGCCTCCAATCTTGGCCTTGCCGATTTGCCGTTTGCGTTCGACTTCCAACTCCTTGTCCTTCACACTTCTAGCATACAGATACCCACCCAAAGCGGTCAACATGAGTGTGCCTGTAACAGCTAGATTCGCCCAGGACACCGGACCACCTTCCCCAAACTTCCTCTGACCTCGACCTTCACGATTCAGCGCCTTGGGCTTCTCAATGGGTTTGTCTTTAGCTTCTTCCAATCTGTATTGAGTCGTGGAAATGCATCGACCGGGAAAACCACGTGTCAGAGCCCAAGGGCGATGGACAGTGTCAGTCTGTCTCATGAGCAATGAAGAACTGCCCAGTAACCGGCCGTACATGGCTCGAGATGCGAGTCCAAGAAACGACATCCTCACGCCTAACTATCTAAGAATCTCGTTTGCACACTTGTGTTTATTAACTAATTGTATAGTTTGAAGTTGTCAGATTGCTTGGGTGTTGGATATCCTTTCGTAAACATGCATGCAGTGCTTTGCATGGATCGCAATCATACGATAGGTTGGTTCTGTTGGGTCAGCTAGCTAGAGGTTGGGTGAGGGAACGGGATCTCTCCCTCACTTGTGGATTTGGAACTTCTCGGTTCCAGGAGTAAAATACCCTCTTTGGGATTGTAGACATTGGAGTTGGGATTGGACAGTTCAGCTCTGGAAACCTCACCGTCTGAAAGAAGCGTGGAGAAAGAAACCAAAAGTTGTCCCTCAGAGAGCTCTGTTTCGGTAGAAGGCATACTGGAAGACTCTTTGGTTGGGAAATTCTGCTCTATCTCTTCCATGGTCGTCGCCTCGGCTAGAGTCCCAGAGTCTAATGAGACTTCAGGAAGACTAGTTTGAGTAGCCTCTGTCTGGAATAATTTGGTGGCAATATTATTCAGCCCGTCCGGAGGGGGTTGCTGACGCAGGTTCAGACTCGATTGGTTTTGATAAAGTACAAATTTGGCCATCTCTTTTAGCGGAGGAACTACCGCCGGGATCGTGCAAGAATCTGGGTCGGTTTCAAAATGAAGGGGGAACTTCTCTGGAGAGGGCACAAAAGATTCGGGTATAAAACAAGGTTTGCTACGGGGAGATAGGTCGGACTCGTCCGACTGTGAGAGAACGCCCTCTTTCAAAGTAATGTCAGAACTATGGAATCCGGATATGAAGCTTTGAGGTCCTTCCGTGCAATCACTAGAAACGGGAGATTGTTGGGGTTGGTTGGGTCCGGGTTCGATGGCATTTTGATGGCATTGTGGAATATCCGCAGGAACCGATGCGGAAGAAACAACCTTGCTCTCCGTGTCTTCAGGAATTGTCGAGAGCCGATCTGTTCCTAAAGTATCCTCTTCGTCTTCTTCTGCTTCTTCTTTTTCATCACGATCATCATCTTCTTGGCGTTCGTAATTCTCTTCTGCCTCCATCTCTTCTAGTCTCTCAGAGTTCTTCAAATTATATTCCTTAGAGCCATCAGTGTTATCATTCGATTCTATATTTTGCTCAGCTTTCTTTGGCTCATATGGAACACTAATTCTTGAAGAACCAGTCGTTGATTCGGGCTCATTCCTAGAACTCTCATTTTGAGTCCTTGAGTGCGTTGAAGCTCTTGAAATTGATGGAATCTCCACAGAATCATCCCTGATAATCAATATGGGCGGGGTTGGTTTGTGCTGGATTTGAGACGGTGGAATATCCACTCCCGGGTAAACATGTCCGGATAACAACGTAATTGGCTGTCTTGGAGGTTGGTGATGAGTCACATGGATGAGTTTCACATTGGATGGGAGGGATGGAGACAGGAATTGCTTCCTCACTTTTGGATTGTTCTTGGAAGAAATCGAAAGTCCTTGAGGCACGGATTCATCGGATTTGGAAGGAGCTTTGGGGCGCATTGGCTCCTTTTTGGTTATTGGCGATGTTACTGGAGGGTTAAAGGTCTTCTTGATTGGTTCTTCAGATCTCAACGGTTTGGATAAAATTGGAGGTTTGTAGGCCCTTGAAGGTCTGCTTTGAAAATCAATGGCACTACTGTCCATCTTGGGTTTTGGGGTGAATTTTACGTCCTTCCGGATTCTTCCCACTTGTTTAATCAGTCCGGATGGATGGTCTGCTTCTCGGAGTTGCATTCTCTTCAATCTCATTTTCCGTTCAACTTCAATCCGAACCTCATCCTCGATCCTGGAACATTGGTCCTCGACCATCTTGTAAATCCTCCACTGTTGGCGCATTTGTGGCTCCGAAAACCGGGACAAGATCTCATCACTGTGAAGATTTCGTTGCTTCCTTTCAAGTTCCTCAACTTGCACGATTTTCATGCGTTTCTTGATCAGCTCCACCTTGTTCAGGACGTCTTGGATATCTTCATCCGAGGCCATGACTTTTTTGCCCCTTTGGAATCCCTTTGAATCGTCTTTTTCCATTACCTGATTAAATTCTTGTGACATGTGAAGCAAGTGAACAAAACGTCAAAATAGTTATTTCTCCTCATTTCTATGTATTTTATCGGTTGTCATTGTAACTATGAGGTTCGTAATTCTTACAGTATATGATCATGTGATGGTTAAGTCAAATCTGAACGAAAATATTAGCTCTCCAGTTTCTCTCGAGTCAAGTCTAGATTCCGTTGTAGTCACCCTGTTGTTAGTTTATGGACCACCAAAGAGAGAAATCTGTCTCTGACGGAACAAAGGATTAAAATTTAAAGAATCGGTCCTTATTTGGCCTCAGTCGTCCCGTCATGGATTCCATTTTGAGCGTGGAACGTGAACTGTACGCCCTGAGCGAGAAATTTAACCGATTTGACTCTACGAATGGCCAGCAATTGGTCCACACTTTGGAGACTTTACGTAGTACTCAAAGAGAACTGGATCAAGGTCAGTTAGAAATGGGAACGCGTGTAAAGGTTAGAAGGTTATTACATGGATGTTTCTACTCTTGTGTTCCAGTTCGTAAAAGCGGAGCAGCATTGACTCCGGCTCAAACCTTCAGTTTAATGAAGACCGTTCAGGGGTTGTCAGAAGTGGTGTCCACATTTGGAACCGTCCATAGAGATCTTCATTCGTCGGTGTCCAAAGTTGGGAAGGCTATTGATCGTAATTTTGTAACTGATTATGACTCCACTTCGAGGGAGGATATCTTCAAAGCTGCGGATCAACAGAAACGACTCAATGAAGTCATCTTACAGCACTTTTATCGACACGGCCAGTTAGAAATAAGCGACACTCTGGCTCAAGAGGCTAAGCTTGAGGATGCTCATGTCATCAAGGACCGATTCCAGGAGCTCAATGCCGTGGTTGAGGCCCTGGCAGAAAAGAGGCTTGGTCCCGCCCTCGAGTGGGCGTCGAAAAACAGCTCCGACATGCACCGGGCTCCAGAGGCTTCAAGCCGTGCAGTGACCCGACTCCAATCCTCGTCATTGGAGATGAAGCTCCACAAACTCCGGTTCATTGACCTTCTCGTAGAGGGCAAATGTCTGGAAGCGGTGGGATACGCCCGCCATTATTTCCCCCAGTTCGTTAAGTCGCATGAAAAAGAGGTCCAAGCGCTTATGGGCGCCCTGATGTTCGCATCGTCGGGCAAGACCCTGGAGGACTCTCCTTATGCCCACCTATTGGACACCATGTTATGGCAAGACATAGTCGAGCACTTTGTGAAGGACGCTTGTGCCCTGATGGGGCTCTCGATTGAGTCACCATTATCCGTGGTAATTAATGCCGGATGTATCGCTCTACCAGCTCTATTGAATATCAAACAGGTCATGCAACAGCGCCAAGTGGCAGGTGTTTGGAATCCCAATGCCAAAGACGAGTTGCCCATTGAGATTGACCTCGGACCAGAATGCCGCTTTCACTCCATCTTTGCCTGTCCCATCTTGAGACAACAAACAACCGAGCAGAACCCGCCTTTGAAACTCACATGTGGCCATTGCATCTCCAAAGATGCCTTGACCAAGCTAACATCCGGACATAAACTGAAGTGTCCCTATTGCCCTGTGGAGCAAAATCCTCAAGACGCGAGGCAAATCACGTTTTGATAATGATGAACGCGGACTAATAATAAACGATAATTCTTCCACAACTCCGCGTTCGTAAGGAGCAAGCAGATCACTACCACAATAGAATAAATTAGATAAAAAAATATTGAAGTCTAGCGAAATCTTTTTATATGAAGCTGAGGTATGGGATAGAATGTCTCATTTGCATGAATGAAAGTCCACAAATTGTGTCCCCTTATTCTCTAGCCTAAAAGGCTGAAAATGGCCCGGGGCAAAAAAATATTCCTATAAATCCTCCATCTTTCATTGAGTGAAATATTTGACCCGAATCTGAACATGATCGGCAATAATTTCAACTTTTAAAGCAAACGGATATTTTCGCTCCGTTTTAATTTTAATATAAAACGGGCTAAGATATAGACTTTGCTAGGATTAATTGTGCAGGGCCTAGAATCAGCAGCCAATCAAAAAGGAGCAAAGTAACCAATAGTTGGTCCGCTTGGCAAACCACATGAACGCTCTTTTCAAATAGTTTTGAAATCTTCACAATGAAAAATGACCTAAAGAAAATAGGTAAGTGTGGGGTCAGGTGATGCATTCCTCCACGGCAAATTATTTATTCTACGCATAGATTCAGATGCTGACTCAAGGAACCTCGATAATGAAATTTGAAATTTCATTGCCTTTTATCAGGACCAGATATATTCCAGACGGTGACGGCAGTGACGAAAAAAGACCAAATGGGTTTTCTTTCCCATGAATTAGTAAGACAAATATGGCCTTGACCACTTTATATTTCTCTTCAACGTTTAAGTTTAAAAAGTTAGATAAACAAAGCAAATTGTACAATGAGGACCCCGAGAAAGAAGAGACCTTGGCTTCATTGTTCTATCTAGCCTGGATTCTCGAAGGCTTGAAGGCGCTCTCAAAACGCACGTTAAGCCTCTGCAGTCGCTACAATTGACCCTAAATCGTGAGTTGGGACAAAGCTCATACGTACATACAGTATCAGATACCTTTCGTACCATCTATGAATACTGTACAATCCTAACCTCTCTAGCCTCTCACTACACTATACGAGAGTTCTCTCATATCCTCAATGTTCGTGGTAAAACATCTTTGGATTTGTTCGACCTTTTGCAAACCAGCTGAACTCATTGAAAGCCCAAATGGGCGAGGCATATTCAAGATGTGGCTGAACGATCGACTTGTACAGAGTTAGTAGCATCGTGATACTATCTCTGGAATTAAACATGCCATACATCCAACCCCAGGTTTGAAAAGCTTTACCAACTTTCAACTGGATATGCTCATCGAACTTTCCATTATCTTGTAAGACCACGCCTAAATCCTTTATGGACGAGACCTGCTAAATGCCCTTACCTTCATAATCTAGTAGTGGTGATCCAAGATGCAAGTGGTAGAAATTGCTCAGGATCGCAAACTTTTCAAGCTTTTCGAACGACTGAGATGTCAATTTCGAAATGGGAGTACGCCCATCTGGGTGAATCTCCCGGCTATACAATGCTAGTTGGAAAATTGAAGTCCCACACCAAGAAAACTGTTAATCATTGTTACAATGCTCAGATCAAAAACTTAGAGATGACAAATTAAGACATCTACGTCTCCATTAGACATTTGGACATTGTTCAGATCATGTACATTGTACATTGCTCAGATCATTCCTAACATATAGACAAACAAACGCCCTCATGCGGAATAACTATTTCTTATGAGGACTAGTTTTTCATAGGTAAAATACTCCCTCTCATTCACGCAAAGGAAACCATACGCTACGGTTAGAAACATTATTTCATGGCACTGTGTTCATGAGTGGCTGGAAAGCAAGTTTTCGGTCACTAGTCAAGAGAAAGAACTATTCTACACGTTCGATGTGTGTTAGATGTGAGTAGTTTCGGATTGTTTCGTCTGTTCATATCATGTTTTTGGAAGTGTAATTGGCTTCTCTTGTTGTATTCACGTTTTGTTTTGCATTTTCAATGCAAAGCTAGGTTCTTGAACCATCTTTTGTCTTATTATACTGTTTTGTTTTTTTCCTGTATTTAGATGAGTTTGGTAATGCTCTCAGAGGCTGGTTAGCTTGGTCAGCCAAACGTAGGTCATCGCAGTCGAGTCCCAACCTAGCTTGCCCACCTATTTTCTTACCTTTGTCTGTCCCCAGGGAGTATTTTTCTCCTCGGTTTCCACCCAACCCATGTTACTGGTTCTACTTGTAGCTGGTGCTCAGTCGCGCTGGGTTTTCACGTGCTCACCTTCTCCCCTTAGCTCTGTCATGTTTCTTTTTCATCTTTTTTTTTACTCTTGTGCATTTTAACGGTTTTTCTCCAGCTGTTAAAGGAAGCTTCCACATTATTTCTCCATATTTTGGTCGGGTTTCCAGTATTTTCGATTCGCATTTCTCTAATAGCTTTGCTTGTAATAACCATGGAAGCTTGCTTTGAGTTGGTATTCAAGTAGTGGTTGGGTGTGACTCACTCAAGCTATCAACGCTTCAATAATGAAAGCCTTATTCATTTTTCCCGTCCAGTACCAATTCAAGACAGTTCCTGTCATCTTCAGGAAGTCCCTTCGATGGTTCCAGCAGACTAGTAACAAAGGAGAGAACAAGAGAGACTAGTAGGTTGACTGGGATGACCTACTTTTGGCTGACCAAGCTAGCTAATCTCTGAGAGCATAAACAAACTCATCGACATACAGGAACAAACAAAGAAGTTAATTGAACAAAATAAGGTTCAAGAACCTAATTTTGTTTTGAAAATGCGAAACTAAACGGATGGAATAAAATAAGACGACACTTACAAATATATGAAATAAACAAATGAAACATTTCAAACATACTCTGTGAAATAAAAAAAATGCATGAAATACCCAAACATTGGGATAACACGATCGATAGACGAAAAAAGTGAATGAAAACATGAACCCATTTAAGAGAATATATAATTCTTCAATTCTAGAGATAGAAAGAAGAGAAAGCTAAAAAGCAAGTAGCCACGCGACCACTTAAACAACAAATCACACTCCCAGACCGACCGTTTGATCAAAGCAACAACACTTGGGATTGTTCTCAAGAAAGACAGGATTGAAATCCACAACATCTAGGGGGAAGATTTTTCTTACCTTGTTGTGCTGTCTATTAGACTGCTCGGCCACACTAGCTACTTTGATTTGAACCAAGTTTGTTTGGGGGTGTATAAAACCTCGTTTTAGAGCTAGTTACAAACGTTCGGTAATTCAATGAAGTTTAAAAATTGCAACATGTAGTCAGTGACCATAAAAGAGGATACATTGGAAAAGTAGATCATTGGATCGCTTCCAATTTTGTAGAATTGTCATTTTCCATCCCAAACACCTCCGTGCCATTATGAAATATCCTTGCCATTGGAAACAACACATGTAAAGTTTTTAATCTCATTTTCTCACGGCAATAACTGCAAATGCTTCCCTCTTCACTTTTTTATGAAAAAGTATGCCGTCTTGCATTCTTGCATTTCTTCGGTAATATTATTTTTATGACTGAGTGACATGACTCATAAAGGAATCATTACAAAACAAGGTGCATCAAGGCAAGTGGTAACTATTTTTTAGGCCTACCCACTCGAAATGTGATGGCTATGAAGAATTTTATCGCAGGCACTTACCGTCTTATCGATCTCGGTGGGGAGTCCGGGACCATTAAAGTCAACTTCCCAACCAGGGAGCTCCGGATTTATGCCCGTATTCAAATGGAAGCTACCGCACTTACCAACCTTAATCCGAGTTTCCGCCGAACCCTCCCAACTTGGTTAAGAATTCATTCTGGTTTCGAATGTCGCTCAATAACTTGAATTTACTCTGCAAATACGTACAGGGTGGACAGATTCCAGATCAAATTATGTCCAAGCGTTTTCTTGATCTTGATGATTTGAGAACATAGCTAAACCTGGAATGGAGTTAAAGCAAATTGCTGAAAAGAGACAAAAGTTTCTTTGAAAAAGTAGAGAAAAAAATTTGCCCATTTCATTCAAAACTTCATTTTATTGCTCAGCTTTTCAATTTGATTTTCGGGCAAATATCTCAATGATTATAAAAAAAATTGCTCGTTTCTTTCCTCACATGACATAATTTTGGCGTTAGGGAGAAGACTATTTGAAAAAAACCTCCAGAATACCAGTTCAGTAGTTGAAACAACCTGTTTCGAATGAAACAGCGTGTATCTCGTCAGGTCAATAAAACATTAGAAGCGCGCGGAACCGTGAATTCCCAATAAACTTGGAAAGCAGTCAAAGCACCCCTCGAAGCAATCAAAACTTGGTGGGAGATCAAACCCATTTCATACTTCTCCAAAGGGCTCCCATACCCAATCAATAAAATCAAAACGTGAAGCGAATGTTTGGAGTATTTCAGTCGACTACCGCGTTAGTCTTCTCTGTTTTACTGTTCGCCCTTGATTTGCTTCAAGTCAATCTCCCGCCTTGATTCTAACCCACTTGTCATAGCAATGAATCATCGGCAACCCTATCTCGCTCCTTGACAAAGATGTCAGCTCAAGGTAGTGGAAACTATCGGATTTCTTGTCGTGTCCAAGAAAAATGGCGCAGAAACGCGTCCGTTTTCAACCCAGCAGTGATTTTGACGCCAGATAGGCGCACTTGAAGTCCTCACTTCGCTCACAGACTCCTTTGGTCGGCAGTGAATTGATGCCTTGGAGAGCAGCAGGGAGCAAGCAACAACAGCATGGACAACGTGACATCCTCATCTCGGACTCAGGTGACATTCACGTTTCCAAGACGGAGTTTGTTGGACCATGCCACCGGCTCGAGTAGTTTCAAGGGGGCTCTGCTTAGATACCAAAATACCCATGAACGAGTAGTAACTTGTAAGGAGACCATGTTGGCACCAAAGATGCTTCTGTTTCAGGTCACTGAGGAAAATGAACTCAAATTCATGAGGGGGTGGAAATAAGTGACAGCATACTTGTGGCTATCCTTCCCATGAGAGAGTTTCGATATCATTTTGATTTATTGGTCACTTATATTTAGCACACTCTATCCTGACGAATTCATAACAGTGGAGACTGTTTTTTGTAGTTCCAGGGTGTTCTTTATGGGCGAGAATAAGACATAACGTAGTAGCTAAAGTAGTAGTAGTAGTAGTGGTAGTTTTTAGACGGACTCCTTCTTCAATGGGGACGAGACCCCGGTGGATGGACAAACTTGGTCTTGACCCTGTCAAAAAGTAAGGCGTTATTTCATTTTGCACCCCATCTCGTTCGCCTCGTTCTCAGCATCTGGATTGTACATAGATTGTACTAGCTGGACAAAAAAGGGTCATTTCTTGACTAACACACGGATGGTCGATGGACAAATGGTTAGATTCTCGAGTCTTGAACTTCAAAGACATGGATGATTTCGGAGTCAACTTCCTCCTCTAAATTCACTTGGCACGAGCCAGTCTTTTTTTCTTCTAGTTCATGGAATTGGAATCATCTATTGATGGAGTAGAGGTGAAGGCGTCACATCAGGCCAAGTGGGAAGTCGTGATCGGGAGATCTCCTGCGGTTTATTTCACTCTCTGGATGGATGGTTGGATGGAAGGATGGATGAAGCGAGTGAGAGGCTCGTTTGACTCTTTTCAGTTTTTCTGTGCATTCGTCCATCGCCGACGGTTGCAGTCCATTGCATTGTAGGGTGGAGTCGGGTGGAATCCCTGCCAAGGAATGTCGTCCTTGAACCACTCCACCAACACGATGCTATATCGAGCGATGCTCGGCATTTTCCCTTCTCTCCTAGAGACTTGGTATTGATTTTCTGCTCGCATTTTGACTCTGATGTTTTGGACTTGGTCATGATGTTTTCTTCTTGGCCATTCATGCATACATCTTGTACTGTCGAAGAATGGCTTTTGCGTCAAAGGAGTCCAACAAGATGCTTCTATAGAAAAGTTACGCTTGTAAATCTACTTGGGACTACTAAGAGGAGAAAAGGCGCGGGTATTGTTCAAGTACACCTGTGGGATCGCCACCAAATTGAGTACACTGTAAATGAGATCATGCACACGCGGGTTTTGGAAGGTGATGGTTGAGTCTCTACGTGGAGTGGACAACTTGGACTAATGGCATTTGAGGCGAGACCGGAGAAAAAGGAAGCAAAGGCACATGGCAAGCACAGACAGTTATCAAGCATTGCAAATCCAACGCTGTGTTATCGCTTCGATCCATTCCTAGTCCACACATTGCATTGGCTGTCATGGTACTTCCTAACAAGATGTGCGTACGAGTACGTAGTGGGTACTGTGACTTTTTCCATTTCTTCCAACAACTCTTTGAATCGTTTCTACCTGAGAAGATTCCCGTCAATGCGATTCGGATCTCCGCGACGACAGCCATCAAGATAACAAAGCGAGTGGGTCAAACCCAGTTCGATCTCGTTGTTGTTTTCTTATCTCGACGGTCTGGGGGTCAAACTACCAGTGGACCACTTTCTGGATGTGCCAAACTACTCAAGATCCTTCGATGGAAGCTTTTGCCAAACAGGCCTGCCAAGAATATTAGGGTGCCGAGAGAGACTTAGAGAGACGTAAGAGAGACTTGGAGGGAGAGAGGATTCAACCAGACATTGGTTTGCATCCAATGTCTTAATTTGCCCCATCACTTTGCCCACTTGAGCCTGAATGAATAGGATAACAATGATAGAGTGGTATTAACACCCCCAAAAGGCGGTTAACCACAGGATCAGGATGGATATTATACAAGTTGTCAAAGCGACGAGGGATGCCACAAACCATCTGCAGTTTGTGTTTGGTTGGATGGATTAGAATCTCGAGCATCTCGACATCGGGCCCGTTGATACCGGATTGCCACTATACGCACACACAGGACACATCGACCCTCGACTCACCCACTGGTAAGGGATGGGGTTTGCGGACATAGACTACGAGTGAGTGATAGTAGTGAATAATGCTCCGATAGGAATGACGAGAGAGAGAAAGAGCGAGCAGAAACACGGCGGAGCAGCTGTTTGATCTCGGGCAGTAGAGAAGGCAAGGGGGGATTTGGGATTCCTGTTGCGAAAGGGTTGCTCAGAACTGGATTGAAATGTCCGGGTGGGTGTCGTGGGTCTGTTTGGTGGTTGTGTGGTTTGTCGAAGGGGTCTCATTGTCTGTGGTCTTTTAACTCTGATCTCGTTTTTGGACAGGTTTGATTGATGGGGCTCCAAAAATTCCACTCCATCCCAAGACGAGTGGCCGAAAAAAGCCTCGTATCATCAAAATGATCACTTATGGCTTTCTCGGATGAGTTCATTAGCAACATCAGCCAGTCCGTCGCTACCGAGAGCATGAGTGCGTCGTAATACTCAGACGTGTATTTAATGATAGGATCAAAGCCAAAGTGGATTGGAAAATTGGCCCCTTTCCGTCCATCATTGGTCAAGTTTTCATCACTTTCGTCGGCGTTGTCAGCAACGACGAGGCATGCAATTATTATGCATAGAATCCCGTAGATAGAAGACTCCTCTTTCTCTCCCTCTCATTTGTCATGCGAATTAACCAAAAACATGATTCAGAGCGTCGTTAAATAGTGGTATGGTGAAACGAAGGGAATGGCAGTATTTCAAATAGTTTTCCCTCTCATGGTCTCTCGTATGCATAAGACAGCTCAAGGAAATTAGCCCTCACTGGCTGGCTTGCTTGCTTGTTAACTAACACAAGCGAGCAAACCAACTAACCAACCAACGAAGATGGGCTCATAAAAAACGCAAAGTGAGGTCCGGGACTTTCGACGTGAGCGTCTTCTTAGCCTTGCGTGCTTTATGGAAGTTCGGTCCAATTCATTTGAAGAATACCTGACGTTTTGGTGCGTTAGAACAAAGGGATGGAGCTCTGTACTAGTCTGTAGCAATGCTAAGGGGTAAGCTATGACGAAGGTTTATCATGACTTGGGTGCCTTCCATTCTCCCATGTGTACAGGTAGTGTAGGAAATAGGAATAGCCTGCCCCTTGGAGCATCTGTTCTTTATGTTAATGTTGTGTTCTCTTGTGCCATTAGCCTTCTCATGTCGAGGCATGTTGAGGAGCAGGAACATCATCAAGTCGAACAAAATGGTCAAGTTTTCTTCCAAAATCAGGGTTCCTGTAAGCGCAGACAGGCAGTGTCTCTTCCTCGTGAATAACTTCATGGTATTTGTTGAAAGCTATTGTTGTACAGCAATGTAAAGAGGGTATACTTCATCATTCCTCAAGCCAACTTGATTAAGTAACCTGGTCATGACTGGCAAGTTCACGATCTGGCCATCATAAGTCCGTTTTCGATACTCTTTAAAGACTCTCAAATCATCCGCCTTGGCCGTACAGCAGAAAATCTGGTACAGACAATCCCCCCCCCCCCCCCCCTCCCACCCTAAGGACCAACGAGTCATGGTGGAGAAGGAATTTTCAAATCAATGGGCAAGTGGTGATGATCCAACTTTTGTTTGGTCGGGTTAAAACGTAAAACGTGGAAAAATCTGGAGGGCGATAGAAAAAGAGAGCACGATGACTTTGGGAATGGGGACCCAAAAATGTTCTCCGGCGTCAAAGTACTTCAGTAAGTAGCTTGCTTGAACCTTGCTGCCGCATGAGTCGCAACTGTTGATTATTAGTGATTTTTTGTCAAAAGATTCCTCTCGAATGAAGGTACCTATTTCGCGTCAGCTGATGATTGAGTTGTCACGGAATGATGAGGCAGTTTTAACTCAATGAAACTGGTGAACAAACTCAATGTTCCATGCTCATGAATCAAAACGACAAGCTATACAGTTAACTTCGGGAGAAATCCTCTCACCTTCATAGAGTCATCGAGAATTGTGGTAATTTCGTAGATTCTCGACCAACCAACCCTCTTGAGCTAATTCTTGACAAAATTTGGCTGCTCCTAAAATAGGAGAATGCCATTTCTTGCTTGACTGCGTCCACTCTAGCTTATCATCATGGCAGAGACATTGGACAAGGAGCCCTATCTCTCAACACTGAGACATCGGTAGTTCTGTAGAAGAACCTTAGAGTACTCGGGGAGTGGACCCTTCGCTTCCCTAGGTATGAACCATTGGCCCAGCTGACAAGAACTCGGCCTAAACCAAACCGACCCACCTTTTCGGACCAACCCGTCCGTCTCGTGGCGCACTTTGGACCTCCGAGAGAACAGAACGACTCAAATCACGGAAAAAAGAGGAGGGGGGAGGAAGAGAGAGAGAGAGAAAGAGAGAAAGAGAGGATTGGTGATGATGGCAATGGACTCGTTCACTATCAGACATGCGTCTCCCAAGACGATAGGATTCGAAAATGCTATCGAAGCAGAACATCCTGAAAACTTACAGCTTCACCCATGGCGTCTTGTTGCTATCATCAGCCACGAGTATCTTTATGCTACCCGATAGGCCCGCACAAGAGAATGGGAAAGACGAAGCCTCGTGGAAAGATCTGGTCACAGGATGTTTGTTTGCTTGATGTTCTCCAGCAAAAGTAAACATATTGATTAGGTCATCTTACATCATTTGTTCTCTTAAGCTTCAGGTGCCTAGCTTGCCAAGTTTCCGCTTTAAGGCAACATAATGGGGTCTTAATTGCCATTGGTCTTCGTCAAACAAATAGGGGAGTCCTGATGAAGGATTTCATTGCTTGATCGCATTTTCTCAAACCCAACGTGTGGTAACCAAATTGTACATGCCCCTGCCTCCATCATGGCGAGAACAAGAGGCTTATCTGGGTGATAATGCCACAATGATACCAACCAACGACAGACCATCTCTGATAACTAGTTTGGTTTGGCAAATAGGGAGGGGGGCTAAGATGGGGGCAAAAAGTCGGTGAGGTGGTCTGACAACCTCGAGGAGAACGGAGGACAAATAAATGGCATAGAAGAGACATTCGAGATTTCATGTTTTATTGCAACACACAAAAACGGTGGCGGTGGTGTGGTGTGGTGGTTATAATGGCCATAGCAATAGTGATAATAGTAATGGTAATACGAGCAAAGGAGGTGGTTATGGTGGTGGATACTTGAATAGTAATACTTCTTAGAGGTGTTCATCACAGCAAGATAATTTTGTTTTCTAATGCAAAACAGACGGTAGTAATGACATAGTAGACTATAAGACTGGAGGGGGAAGAGGGCACACTCATAGTGGTCGATAGTACACATCAAACAGTTCACAGATAATATGGATTACTTTTTGATTCGCAATTCGTTTAAGGATGCCGGCATCATGCCGCCTTGATGAAGGGAAATTCAAATCGAAGATGGGGAGATCTCTCCCATCACAACTGAGTTGAAATAGCCTCCTCCGTCATCGCTCATGTGTGTGGTCGAAGACCCCGAACCTGAGCTACAAGGTCCAGGCTTCAGACCCGGTTGGACAGAGCACTGAGCATTGCCAGGTTCAGTCCCGCCCATATTGTCCGATTTGTTCCGCCTCCATTTGGCCCGGGCGTTTTGAAACCAGACCTGCAAGAACGAAATGACAGGAACGGGTCAGTGTTCGCTTCCTTTTCAAGAAGACTGATTGCGAGTGAGATAAGGTCAAGCTACGAGTGCTTACCTGCAAAACCTTCTTGTCCAGTCCTGTCTTTTGAGCCAGCATCTTAAGCTCTCGGGAGTCTGGATTTTGATTGATCTGAAAGTGGCCTTTCATGACCCGCAATTGATTGTGCTTGAATGAGGTCCGGGCGCGCTTTTTAGTGCCGTCCGTCCCATCGGGTGCGGGATATCCATTCGGCACGTAACCGTTCATGCCTTGAAAGACTTCGGCTTTTCGCTTCTTGCGACCTCGCCTCTTTTTATGCATGGGCTCTCCGGCGCCAAAGAACTCTTGGCCTTGAGGCAGACCCTGAGGGTGGCCATGGGGCCCTCCCTGTGGGTGAGCGTGTGATGGCATGGAAGGCCCGAATTCGTTATGGAAATGCGGATACAAATGCTTATCTCCACCATACACGGGGATGGGCGGAAGCGGATGGAATTGGCCTTGAGGCATTGAGAGATGGGGCGGGGTGGCTTGGAAGGGTATACCGTAGTTCATCTGACTATACTGAGAGTAGTGCACATGACAATAGGGGATTCCATCAATCTTGCCAAACGACTCTCCTTTCTTGAGTTTGGTATCACAGATGTGACATCGGAAACAGTCTTCGTGGAACCAGAGAGGCTTGATAAACATGGTTGTATCCCCGAACTGTAGTTCCACACCACATCGAGAACATTGAGTTCCAACTGGGGCAAATTTACTGCAACAAAAAAAACAAAAAAGTCCACTGTGTCAGTCAGACTCAATAGAAGACTTGAGTGTTCTCGTGTAACGTGCCAGGTGCACATGCAGAGAGAGCAAATATAACTATGAAAGACAGGTAAGACGGATTTTCTGTGGTGGCATTCACAAACTGAGACCGATGAAAACCGTCAAAAGCTGTGAAAGAGCTTCCGAGCGCGGGAAGCTCCTGGGGGCAATTAAAAGTGCAATAAAGGCCATAAACTGTCAAGAAAAAGGGGAAATAAAAGACGAGATCCTAAATAAATTTCAAGTTGCATCTGCCACCTGAAACGCCAATTGCATGCATTGACCGCTGACTTGAGCGCCTCCAGATCGAAATCTTTCACCCTCCCCAGTAGCTCAGTGTTCAATACCTGCAGTACAAAACAACGTGTACTACGTAAACAAGAACTCAGTGATGCCTACCTGTGGAAGTGATGGCTACAGAGCAATAAGCCGTTGTGTTCTATCGGTGGGTTGCCATCGTGAAGAGGAACATGGCATTCTGCGCAAGCCAGACATTGTTCATGGAACACGCGGTTCTTCTCCACTGAATAAATATACTCGTCTGTTATCATGCCTTTGCATATCTCACAGATCGTGCCACCCTGATTTGGATGGCCGCTCAGATGAGGCGTAGAGATGAGTGGCGGAGGAGGTGGGGGCAAAGGGTAGGGCGAATGGTATTCTCGTTCATGGAAAGGAGGTAACGGAGGCTGTCGGTGTGGGTTATCGTGAGGGTGAAGATGGTGGTTCCCAGGGGGTGGCTGAGGTACGGAACTCCATGCCCCTTGGCTCGACGGGACTGGGCGATCCACGGAGTCATTTCTTTCCACTATCCTTTGCACCTCCTCCTCAAGATGGAGACGGGATGCAGATTGACCCTCGGGCGGACATGTCGGGGATACTCCACGAATGTTAATCCCAGCGGCCAACATCTGGAGAGAAGGGAAAATGTTGTTTAGCTGGGCTGAAAACGTCGATTGGAAGTAACGCTTGAAATGACGAGTCGTGTTCCAAACTTTAGCCATGTCCTTGTCTCTCCCTCGCCTACTATGGGTACGTAGTTTTCATTTCCCGACTCAAATTACCCGTTTCAATGGCCATGTTCTCGTACCAATGGACCACAACAACAATATTGTACGATGGTGACAAAACGAGAGTGCTTTGACATTCGAGCCGATCATTTCCTGTTCAAAGTCAGGGAAATTTTGCTCAATGGTCTGAAACAATTGCATTTGCACCACTCTCCTCGCGTCCACGAGCAGGAGGCGTGAAAAGGAAGGCGTGGCAGGCGGCGTGCTTTGAGAGGGCGGGGCTGACTTGTCACTCAAAACGACGACGCTCTTCAAATGCCTTGAAGGCAATTCTCAGGCAAGAAAGCAAACTGAATTTCGGGAAAAAGAACTTTTGCCTGACTATACCCTGCTGAGCAATCTCTCATGTCAGGACGACAAGTCAGAGAAGACAGAAATGTGTCATTGTGAAGGCAGAGATGGGATGAAAATGGGAGGTGAAATACAGGACTACCTTTTCTCCTTTACATATCACTTACTTTACTCCAACAGAGAGTCAATGTTATCGATGTTTTCAGTCATAAGTCATAACCCAATTTGTGATTGAGATTTATCACGTTATAGTTACAAGATATACCCAAAATCAAGCCTATCTACTCATCATCCTACTTTGACTTCAAACCCAAAGGGCACGCTGCAAAAGGTGACTAAAAAAACTTGCTTTGGAAACATTTGTCAGCTTAAGACAAAGTTCCTTGAACGTACGAGAGACAGAAACTCTGAAGTGAAGTTTGAATGGAAGTTGGGTTCCCCGCTGGGTCGACCAGTTGTATGTCCAGTCGCCTACCGAGCAATATGTCATTCAAAGTCTGAGAACGAACAACGTCACACTAATATCCTTCATACTTGAGAGGCTGAGATGGATGCTAAGTTATGGATGGTGTTTCCCCAGACTTTCACTAATACGTCTGGCCACATCACGTGGCATTGTTCACTAAGCTAAGCCAAAGCATTAACAACCATCAAAGATGCTCCTTCCACACAAGTATGCCTATTGCGACGTTTGTATCAACTTACTTCAGGATCCGGAGCCATGGCTTGATGGATGATTTCAACGAATTGAAAAAAGTTGTATTGATCGACTCTGAAGTGCTGAAAGCTGACCTTCTTGACAACTAGCTGGTTGTGTTGTTATCCACACGAATGGTTCAAGACAAATGAGTTGCTATATTTCAAGAGACGCTAGATTGACTTCAATTAAAGGACGCTCACGCCTTGTTGTAAATCTCGCCAAAGTGGCATCAAGCTAACCCTCATCCTATGGGAGGCTATCGCTATCGCGCTCTTAATCCATCCCCTTGAATCAACCCTAATCGGAGAGGGTATATTTCCGCGCCCATTAATAAAATCATCAAAATAATCCTATTAATCTAACTGTTTAGGCTAGAGTGCGCCAGCCAGGTGAAATCAATATTTAGAGCGTGCCCGGCTTCAACATGGACTAAAGTGGGAAAATAACTCCGAACGAAAAGTTGTAAAGGACGCCATTAAATTGAAACAAACGTTGAAATCGATTTTGAGCATTCCCCAAAGGGTACCTGGCGCGTATTTTGAGTTCTGCCAAATGATAGGAAAGGCTGAGCTGGTGAGCACTAAATGAAATGTTTGTTTAAGATTAACCTACCGGGCACGTGGATAGTCCCAGCGGATGATATTGGTGGGAAAATGGTTGATAATAGACACTAATGAAGGGGAGGAATGGCATATTGAAAAAAAGCCGCATACTTTAACCCGTACCAAGGGTGCAACTATTGTGAAGGAAAATGATTGAATACTCTCAACGAAATGAAAGACCAAATATTAGAAATTGCAACTTATTTTCTATCTCTTTGGCGAGGGGCGCTAAGATTTGGCAGGAACTCATTCCCCTCGCTTTAATCTTACTTAAATTTTCTAATCTTACTTATATTTTCTTTCCCATACTCTTTATATTCATTGCAAGATGATTTGAGTGGAATAAACAACAATCAATTAAGTAACAAGCTGACCAGCATCCACTTGTGCGAGAGTGACTGTTGACAACACACAATTGATTCTTAATTACAGGGTTCGTTGGACGCTTCCCAGCTTAAAAGTGCATTATCGCAAAATCATATGGCTGATGAATTCGATTTGTCTAAATATAATTTTGAAATACTTTCTTGGAAAAAACAAGACTTCAAATCAGCATTCTTGTCTTTAACATGAAAATCGAAGGAGAAATGTCAGTCTCTTGTGCCAATGTAATACATTTCTGACGTTGATGAAATATTTAGCAAAATGCAGAAACGATTGGCGATTGAGTAGATTTAGGTTCTGAAACTCCACACTGGATTCATTGTACTACGTTAATGCTTTGCAATTGATATGTGGCTGCTTTTCAATTAATCCAGCACAGCTAGATATGTGACACTCGCAATGCGTTATTATTGGAATGCGCTTTTGTTCATTTGCAAAAAAAGGCCGACTTCATAAGTCTGATGGAGTCAATGTTTTTGTAGTGCACATAAATTCGCGGCAAAATGTTTTGCAATGCAAGTGTACAAATTTCAAACCTTTTGTTTTGATTTCTCATACCTCGCAATGTCAAAAGATGAGTTATGATGGCAATTTTTATGCAAGTAAATAAACTTCATTTGTGATTAAGCGTATATTGTATAAAGAAATTCCTACCTAGCAATGTCAATAAATTTAATGTAAGGTCCCACGAGTACATATGTCACATCATAAGCATTAATATGAAGAGTCAATAGTATGGAGCACTTCTCTTCTCGTTTATTCTGATTCGCGTGGGTGTAAGAACGATGAATCACATGAGAGAGCACAGAACTAGTACACGAGCAAGCACCGCTACAGATATACAAGTATTCCACCCAAAAATACTGCCAGTAATTGAAATAAATCCCCATATATCTATTTACTCTTGTAAATTTGGGATCCAATTCCGAGTTCCAATTAGTTGCTAAAATTGGAAAACCTAGGGTACATCATTGGATCATGCCAGGGCCCGTGAATCTCTCACCCAGAAGCTCTCCGGGAATCTTGGACAGTATTCTGCTCTTATGGAGTAGATCTTCACACGGAACAGACCAAATTATAGAAAACGTCAAGAGAAGGTCACCTAATACAATTGTACAGCAATAACAGTACAAACTTGAACGTGGCAGCAAAATCTCCGTAGCTTTTGGTTTAATGCGCTTATTTTGAAAGCAAATTATTCGTACGGAGCCCGCAGGATATCCTGGATCATTGCTTCAACGAAATGTTTTTTTCACGTGCTCTCTTCAGTACATTGATATTTCTATCCCTTGGCAAGAAAAACATTGAATTATGACAAAGTGTTATTCTTGGCCAAAAATTGATATCAATATTCAAATTTGCGGATAGGACCATTTGCACATATGTTTGGGTTAACTTCAACATGCTCCTCATTGGTAGAAAGAGCGTTATCATTATCATTGGCAATCTTCGATGCATAGATTCAGTCAGCGATTGTCAAAGTCAATTTGCCAACAGGATGTGATTAATGGATCGAAGTTCCCGGAAGATTGAAAACCATCCTATCCGAAATGAGCCTAGTTTGATGTGCACATATATGTACTTACGCTAGAAAAACTAACACTTGCCTGATTACTTAAAATTTGCTTGAATTACCTTGGAGAAGTTGTCCTTGTCCTCGGGCTCGTGTTCCAGATGTACACCGGGGTTGTCTGGAGATTGCTTATAGTTTGTCTGTGTTAGAATTCCCATCATTAGGCCGCATGAGAAATCACTGGGATCTCTTTTGTTGAGCAGGATATCTGTCCCTTCGGTAAACCAAGTTCAATATTAAAGGATGCAATCAATAGGTGAGAGCGTAGCAAGCTAGACGGCTTGGTAGAAGGCCCTCAGGAACTGGCTTGCCACCTGAGACCACCAAGATCAGAACTGGAATCCAAAGGCGATTTCACTCAACTGGCGATGTGTTTACGTTGTTCTCTCCGGAGCGCCCCTGGCGGGGAAATTCAACACCCTTTGTCGCTCGTCCCTTCGTTCTCCCCGCGCCTCTTTTGGTTTCAACCTCAAACCGTGGCGAGCGGAGCGAAGGACGGTAAAAAAACTGAAGGGAGAATGGAGCGTTCGCTGCCAACGGAGCGCTTCTTTTCACTTCGTAACGAGTCAAGGTGTCCGTTGTCAATGTGAATGAGCAGGATCTGTTCCGCCACCGCCGCCACTGACCTCAAGATCTCAGGCCCATCTTTGGCTCCACCTCATTGGTCGCTATTGCAGCGGTTCTTTTTTGCTCTCTAAACAATGGGCCGAAGTGATGTGGCGACGGTGGGCACCTCAAGATGCCGATTCATCCGCCCATTTTGATTTAGCCAAGGTGGGATGATGATCCGGTACGGTCCGAGTCCAAGTCTGAGTCTATGAAATCTGTAAATCAGTCGAAACAATGGCCGTTGTCAAGTGGCTTTTTTTCTTGCCTTACATCTCGAATGACTTCTTATAGGTGTCCTGGAGGTCTTGGACTGAGATTTGACATGCTCTTGGACCGTCTGAGTGTGGAATGGACATGAAAAATGTGTCAAGAAATAGGAATTGATTCCTGACATTTTCCGAAAGATGTGGACAAATGCCAAACGACGCTTCAGTTCACTTTGCACCGATTCACTCACATTAAGACCCAATTTCTTCGGCGGTCACCTGAGCTGCGAGGGATGCTTTTTTCGAAATGATGCACATTCACAATGATCCAATTCAATCCATCACGCATTGATCTCAAAGTACTTGGTACCAATGTCTCACAAGCACAACAATGATAATTGAGGATCGAAGTCCTCCACATCCAACCTCGATATGCACAAAGTAGTTAGTGGTGTCTTTCTTTGGACGAGCTTGTTAGTTTTAAAAGTTGACTCCTTGTTGAGGAGTCGGTGTAGCAGTTTTGGCCTGCCCATTGCCCAACGGCCTATCCCAGCCGGCCTAAGATATCTCCCTCTCCGTGGAAAAAGAACCTGGAGCTCATTACCAGGTATAAGAGTGTTTATCAGCTTAATTAGGACTGTTCTTGTATTGCTACCTCTATCGTCTCTATTGAAGCTTTTCAGTCTTAGGGGAGCGATGTGGGCTGCCTGAATATTCCGCGAGTACCGCATGCATTGGGAGACCCGGGGCCCTTCCTTCAACGTTCGGCTGGTTTTCGCTCCTTTTGTCGGGCCAAGAGCAGAAACGTCATTGATCTAGTGACAGGGCCCTCGTGGTTGACTCCAATTCCTTTGCCTGAGCAACTTTTTTTCGTCCAATTATGAGGAGAAATATCAAGCTCGAATCAAGCTTGTTATCTTGGATCTCCCAGTCTTCTTTCTGGATTGGGCGAGTGGTCGAATCGAGCTTCTTGATGACTTCTCCAACCAACCTGCTGCTATTCTAGGGAACTCTAGAAACTGGATTGTCATTGGGATCTCAAATTGGTTTGCTACATCTTGGAATCCTTCCACTTAGGAAAATCAGATGTTTCGCTTACTCTTTAAGAGACAGATACACAATTTGTTCCTAAAGCCATTTGCACCCTTCTTCGCTTGGTTTTGACTTCTGCAGTCTGTGTAGAAAAAGGGAATGTCGACATGTTTTTCAACTCTTCAGCTGGTCACCCTTTGTTTCAATGGGTTGCATGGCTGTGAGAAGTTTAGTGCACATCATAACTGTCAATTAAGGAGGTTGAATTATGATCTAAGGTTCTGTCTGAATTGTATGTTTTTCTCTACCCTTCACCTCCATGCTCGTATTCGCCCATTGGCACGCAATAGCGGGCAGGCCGAAATGGGTTGGAAATCATGTTTGAGCCATAATATTGTTGTGGGCAAAAGCTCGCAACTTCAGCTACATCAGCAGCACTCACTCCTTCAAGAGGGTGATGGAATGGGAAGGTGAATGGAAGTATTGTTTTCTCCCGACAACGTTACGAACAAATAAGGGCCTGAGGTTTGAGCGAAATCTCGATAGTTGAAAATAGGATTAGTTCCCTATCAGAATCCCCATACACAAAATTTGTTCGCATCACCTAAGTGCTGATTGTCGCAAATCCAATCCACGAAACTATTGTTCAGGACCTAGATCTTCTGATATTTTTGACTGATACCTATTGCAATCTGGGTGAGTTAGTGTGTCGTACAAAGCTATACACGTATTTCTTACTTGTGACACATGCAAGCATGGCTCAGGACTGTGTGGAAGAGTTGAACATGTTTTGTCAACACATTTTATTTTAGTCTGCATTTCCGATGAAGACTCTTGACATGAAAATAGAATCAAAAATGGCATTTCATTCCATCATTTGTTAACATCCATTTTAGATAACATTTTTTTTATTCGCTCAAGATTTGGATTTCATAGTACGTGATATCATTAAAGCTGACATTTTCCCCCTAATTTGGCCCACCCAAAGAAAATTTGGCTGCAATTGTGTCAATGTCAACATGAGAACTTTGGGAGAGATGTTGTTTTTTTAGCTCCGAAACCAATAATCAATCCCCAACTCAGACATAATTGAAGCTAAGGCTTCGTTTCCAGTCACGGAAGGCATTTTACCATGGCCGTGTGGCGATCTCATGCCATGGTTGACTGGCTCTTTCCATATGGAAAAGCTGTTCCCATTGTCTCGATGCCCTATTTGCATATGTTTGGTTGTGCAGTACTAATTGTTGTCGTAACAATCAGATCTTGTTGCATGTGCCGAAGTATCCCGGAGAGTCATTGAGTCGCTTGGGTTTCCTGATACTCGAAACCACTTTTGGTCAATGCCGAAAACTGAGAGATAATCAATGGCTTCCGAAACGAGCGCAATACGAGAGAGAAAGACAGAGAGAGAGAGAGTGAGCGAGAGAGAAAGATCCTGGGTAGATTGGGATGAAAACCATCGTGTCCAATATTCCCACGCCCATCATTTATCAAGTTTGTTCCCGAACTTTTCCTCTAAAGTTGAAGAGATGAGTTCCTCGTCATTGTTCTACTTGACGGTTAGGAAGTGGCATTCAGGGTCAGAAAAAGTCACCCTGTTGTCCATCCAATCCAGTTTCTGACCTTGATCAAGACTTTTTCCCCCTTGATGGACATTGGACAATGTGCCCGAGTTGTCATTTCGGCTTTAAATGGGATTGAGGAGACGAATGTCAAGCCCCCTTATGGCCATCTTTCCCTAATCCTCGCAGCTTCAGTTAGAAGTAGACACATTGGATTGGACAGAAGTCTCCTGCTTAATGAGACTTTGGCCTCTCAATTTCAACGTCAAGACGTTTGCGCTGATAGATTATTGAGGGTTCATGGAATGCATTGACTACTTACGGCATACCCCGAGGGAAGATGCAATGCTGCCAAAACTCTTCTTTGAGCCCTCTAGATATGCCAAGGAACGAAACATTGGGGGCTGTCAAACCTCTTGACAGATACCAGAGTGAACGTTTTGACGGATCAAGAGCAAAACTAGAATTTCATTCCCCTGATGTTTTGTACTCACAAAGCGACTACTACTTCTTCTTTTTCTTCATCATCATCATCTCCTAGTTCTTAGTGCGGGTATTGAAACATTTGCGACTATCAGTATTTAAGGCTCAGTGGATTGGAAAGGCATTGGGGCGACAATAACTTTTCTTCGCACTCATCTTTACCATCTTGGCACCTTGTTAGAAGGCCGTTTGGATAAGAATCTTGCCATGATCATCTTTCCCTGTGTTCTCATTCCGTTTTTTCATTGATTTCTGATCAGCTCACAGGACAAGGCACCCAAGAAGAAGCCATTCTGGTGGTGTGATCTTGTTTTCTTTCTCACGCAAAAAGAACCGGCAAATTTGAAGCTAGATCTTGTCAAAAGCACAGATGTCCAACCGTCATTGTCACGAGCTCGCGTCGTACAATATCAAGTCATGGTTATGTCAGCATATCTAGTACTTTTCCACGTCTATGAGAATCGTCACTCTCGTCACCCACCTGTAACCAGCAAAGCCTTGTTTCGCATCTCCTCCCTAAGTTGTTTCTTCTTTACAATGGACCAAATAGATGGAGAGACAGACACACAGACACGCAGACCGAGGGGAGAACTTGAGCATGGCTAATTTTCTCACAACTATAATTTCTCTCTTTCTTGGCTTTTGAATGATCTTAATGCTCATCTCTCCTTATCGAGCGTAAAATCAGCGCCAACGTCATCGTTTTAGATCTGTGAGTCACTCAAAGAGAAATGGTAGACCAGTTTGCAAAAACAACCTCATGATTTTAGATTGGATTGAATCATGATTGACTCAAAAAGAGAAAAGACAAACAGACGAGTGATGGTGAGGATTTGCTCAAGAACGAGAGCAAGTCCAACAGTCGAAATTGAGCTGTTCACATTGTTGTGGTTGGAGTCCAACTCGGAATGTTAGTGTGGGAAAAGGCGGTATTTCCCGAGACACAATGATAAAAATGATACGCAAACTTTTCATCTCCATCTCACCCCACAAGCACTTTTGTCGTCGTCGCCGGGTTTTTGAGGGCAGGGTTGGGAGAACGAAGGCGAGGTAGGCTCAATCTTCAAGCGCTCCATTCGGGTTCATGGGTTCATGATGCTAGAAGTTGGGACAAAATCGAATGAATAACTGTGCATTGAGCATGGGTTGTCCTTAGGATTGTTTGAAATTGATGACTGGCATTCACTAGGATTAAAGGTAGTACCCCTATACAAGTATATTTCTGTTATTAGTTGCATCGAAAAGTGGAGTCTCACTCCTTCGCTCCAAAATATCACAGCCGTACATGCAGGTAGTGTCAATGGAGACTCAAGTGGGCCGAGGTAAGTCAGCGTGTAAGTAATTCCAAACGCTTGAGCTCGTCGCTCCCTGGAAAACGAAGCCTGATGGGAAAAGAATGTGTGTAAGCGAGCAAACTATTTTCAGGTGCTCATGATCCTCATCAGAGAAAATATGACTTATCTCCCCCTCCCTCCCTCAATGCTCTTACTTTGGATTTTCATCTCATCAAACTTTAGTATAGTGTGCTTATTATGCTACAATACTTGCTCACCAAGCTGCATCAAACAAAACTAGTTAGAAGGCTCGGTCAGAAAGATGAAATGCAAGATGAGTGATGCAATCAGCTCCATGATGTATATAGATGGTCATTGGTAGATATTGTTCAATGAGAACAAAGCAGAACGTTTAAAGGTGTTATCGTTATAACGAATCTAAAGTGTCAAGCTTCATTGGATCAAATAAAATTATATCATTCAAACGACTTTATTAGAATTAAGTGCTTTGAACATGAACCTTCACGGATATTGTCGTTGTTTTATAAAATCCCACTCGTTCTCATGAGTTCATTGAAATTTTGATAACAAAATTTAGTTTTAAGGATGCTTACTCAAATCGTAAAACACCGAGTTTGACGTCTTGAATTAACATGAATTGCCTTTTTTACGGCCTTAACAAGAAGTATTGGATTTATATTTATGTCTTGTAAACTGCATGAAAAATATTCTACCTCCATTTCCATCCATGTCAGCACCATGTTAGCTTGATTGGTCAAGCCAATATCTACCTAGTCCTAATGAATGATGGTCTCATGATCATATCCAGATTTCTTTCGCCCTCTGTGAGGGAGATCCATGTTCTTCTTGTGCCCCCTCTTTGTGTCAGTCTTTCCATTTTTAGCTCAGTTGGGTCTGGGAAGTGACTACATGCTCATATGAGTACATCATGACGGATGGGAATGAGCCCAAGCAAGCTGAGAGCATCCGAGATACCTGAGTGAGCAATGATGTATCGTGATGAGCAGCCAGCGCTTCAAGTTCAAGATGAATGCAATGTTTAAGAGTGTGGATAAATGATTCCTCCAAGATAATGCTGTCCAATGAGGTTGATTAACGATCGGATGAATATGTGCTTGAGATTGAATGGGAGGCATGCACCCACAAATGGAAAATGCGGGTCCATCTCGTCATCATCTTCAACATCATCATGATCGTCATTGTGCTGCCCGTGTGCACGAGCACATTTCAAGCCTGTACCCATACCGTATTTACGTTTCTTTCCAGACCCAATCCATATCTCTGAGAAAGGAGAGTCACCCGTGATTTGTGAAGGAGAGCTTTTGGCATCATCCAAGCATAAAATGTCCTTAATATAAAGATCAGATTTCTGAATTATGGGAACTGGAACATGGGTGGGAATCCCTTGGCGCATAATCATAAGCTAGCAGTTGGGTCTGTGCTCTCCCCTTAAGAGCAAGCAAAGGATCCGATGCGAGTCAAGGGTATCAAATTGACTCTTTTGGCATCAAATCACCATCACCCACCAGAACAGAGGAAGACAGAGGAGAGAGGAGGCCACAGCAGCCCTCTTTCACCGCTCACTCCTCAACAATGAATCATGGAGACATTCGAGACGACTTGCCAATGCTCTTAACCACAGAGAAAGACCAGGGTTGCCAACGGTCGTCCCTGGCCCACTCGACCCATGACAATCTATCGGCAAATGAGGATTCAATTTTGGTTCGGTTTCTAATTGTGCACATAAGCTCTGAGGAGGAGATGAAGTGTCTTTGTTCCTCTGGAGCCACAGTTGCTCTGGTGATCGTCGTCGAACCACTCATGGACAGTTATTGGGGCAAAAACTTCTTTTGATGCATTTTCGCATCTCAGCTTGCGGTCTCCAATGCACTTCTGCATGAGCAAATCCACTCTTTTATTGCAGCCCCCCTAAAAATTGAAGAAAAACTTGGTTCCTCAACGTTTACCAATTGTCATTGAGTCTCCACAGAAAAAGCGAATAAGAGCAAATGATGGCAAATGAGTTTTAAATCTTCAAAAGAGGATGCCATGCATTCGTCCTACCATTACCTTCGTTACCCGTAAAACATTTTTGACACTAACTTAGTTTTCGGATTTCAAACATAAAGTTATGCTTCAACCAGATTCAGATGATCGACTAGATGGAGGAATTGAACAATGTGTCTAAGGAATTTCACGATTCATTCAAACCACCCTCTCTTCTGAAGGTGTGCGCAGAGTGTTTGTTTCCAGTCGACCATTGAAAACTTGATGATTGATTCTACGAGGGCTTCTTGGCTTCTTGACCGACCGACTGATAGGGTTAAGATGTCCATTTAACAAGGGTCTTGATGAATTTTTGACACGTATCTCTTCTTCTTGTTCCCCGTATTCCTTGGTCGACTCCGTCCAAGGAGGAATGACGACCACGACCAGGTTGATAAAGATCCGTTTTGACCGAGTTGTTTGTCATCAAAGACGAAAAAACAATGAAAAACCAACCTAGATCAAGAACGATGATCTAAATGTCATTGACTCCTCCATATATTGTTCCGAATTGCTCACTGAATATGCATGCGGGGCAATGGCAGTTTCGAAATCTTGCCATTATGCAAGAGCAAAAATAAAGAGAAGTCGATCTTTATCACGTTCTTTGCAAAAAAAAAAGGTGTAAGAGACTTCCGCTAAAACGAGTTGAGCCCAGCTTTGCCGAGCGTTATTAATGAAATAGGTCCGAGGCTCTGAAGTTCACTTCCATCTCATCGTCATTTCTTTTCATTGTGACGTCGAACATACTCACAACACTCATTTCAAACGAGCGACAGATTGACCTCTTGAGTATGTGTGTTGTGTACATTGGTAAGTGTGTTCCATTATTCCCTTATCGAGTACGAAATATGTTTTCAGTCCATCAATTATTAAAGAGTCCAATCGAGCCATGGACTGTCATACAATGAACTCCCCATCTTCCCCTGTCCCTATGCCCTCAAGCCCTCCCAACCCAAGGGCGGTCAACGGGAATGGCAGCAAATTTCAAAAGTCCACTCGGTTGTAAAAGTCACCTGCCTCGCTCCAAAAGAGCATTCAACATCTCATATGGACGCAGAGCATCATATTCCAAAAGAGACTCACGGGAATACCGTCCACTCGTGTCATCTTCAACCCAACCAATACCAAATTGATTTTTACGATTTTGAATTTCAGAAATAAAAGATTTGCCATGTGCGTTTTTTTGATATTTTAAACCCGGGGCTTTTACATTAAGTATGAATCATTCAAATCTCCAAAAATTGTACGTTTTATACGATATTCTATGACACTGCTTACTGCTTTCACCTGAATTATCAGTGTTAACTTGTTCTTTATTCATCCAGGTCTTCTCGTTCATGCAATGAAATCAGGATCACTCAATATCTCTATCTATGAAATGCCTCAATATTTTTGTGTCAAGTTTCGTTCGTTCTTCATTGAAATGGCTTGTCCTCGTCGACGGTAGCCATTTCCGTGTCCAGTTGAGTGCCAATCATTGAAGCGGAGACAACGACTTCGCATTTTAATCTGTCAACCTTTTCGTTCTCTCCTTCAGAGTCCTGCTCCCCTTGAACAGTACTAACTAACGAACAATGGACCCTCGAGAGACTCTGAGAGCGAAAGAAGAGAAAACTCTTCATACATCAGTGATTAAGAATAGCAAAGGCACGCGCAAAATCGATGGAACGTCCCGTTCAGGGCACACTGGATGTACGTAGTGCAAGGTGTTCATCCACTCTAAGGTCAATGTGAAACTGGATGAGAGACCTACACAATCAGGGACAAAGTCACTTCGTCACTTCATAAACTATTCAGATGATATCTAGACTCCGGGTGAGTGTTGGCCACGGGATGATAATTTGGGTGCGGGCGAATCAATGAGCCTGTGAAAAGAGCAAGAAAATTGGGGCCAATTTTCTTCCTGTTGTCCATTCAATGTGATTTGGACGGTAAATTAATTGCGGCCAAAGTGGTCGGAATATTTGATCACAGGGGTGTTTTGATGAACGTTTGACTGGCTTGACAAGTGTTACGCGTTTTCTCTGGTTCGTTATTTTTTCTTAACTCAGGCAGTTGATTCTACCATTATTTTTATATTATTTTTCAATGCACCGCCCAAGCCCATCATACATAAGCACTATTTTTGGGTTCATCGACGATGTACTTCAGAGATTACCACCCCAACGAAATGCTTTGATCGCTGCATGCGTGACAAATGGCCATCATTCGTTACTGTAAAAGAGGATTAAAGATGGATGCAATTGGCCATGCCGATCATTAAAACAATTCAGATCGGATTAAATCTACAATAACAGCCCTTGTACTTGACTCTTTGATGACATTTGTTTCAAAGCACATGATTTTTATACCATCTTCCTTCTGCCTGGGTAGCTTATCTACTTGTGTTCCTATTTTCTATTTATTCTCACACTTTGTTGAAGCTATAAATACTAATGGAAAACGTCTCGAGGTCCTCGTGCGGCTTGAGTAGAGATGGAACAAGCCTCCTTCGTTCCCTAATCCAGAAATAACAAGCAAAATCCCCAAGAGATCTAAACACGGTTCCTCAACATGGCAGTCTCCACTTGTGGAACGAGTTGTTCTTCTTAAAGAGGCATTGAATGAGTCCAACTTGGAAGAATTGGACGAGAGTTTTTCTAACACAGTCCACAGGTCTCAAATCTATCGATCAAAATGCATATTGGATTGACATTGTGTGCAAATCATGGGTTCTTTGATTCGCTCGCCATCCTCGATCATGTAGGAACTGCTCCTTTTGAAACACTTCCAAATTCCTCTCCAAAAGTGGACTGGCTCTTTTGCCGCTCCTCGAATGGATGTCGGGATTCATGGCTTCGTTATTTTTTCCGTCTTCTTTCAACCACCTTGGAATGGGAGGCATGCAAATGCTTAACGAACTTTTTCGAGGCACGGATCCGTGTGTATTTGTGAAAGATTCAAAAGATCCACTCCCTTCTTTTCTCGCTCATGTCCATTTCAGGAGGATGGGAATGTGGAAGATCTGGAACGAGAGGCGGCAAAACTTAAAATGGTCGGAAAGAGACAAGCACACAAGAAAACGACCTCGTCGGCAATTGAGTGCGTGTTCTCCATGTACAGTCCACAGTTCGTACAATAGGTAGGCATTCACCATGTAGTAGGTACATATAGAGTTAAGGGCGAGCTCTTTGAGATGGTTGGGAGAAATGTTCTTATGTTCGGATGCACAAAAGCAACAAGGGTAATGGGATGAAGTGTTGTCACTCGCGACCAACTCAACTCCTTTTTGACACTTGAACTACAGACAGTGTCAACAGCTAGCTATAACTACAGGGTAATGGGCAGTGGCTGAAGATTACTGTATATTGCTTGAGATATATTCGGAACGAACAACTCTGCACTGTGATGCTGCTAGATCCTAAAACAAGCATTGAGGAGCATGTCATGAGGATGAATTGGGAATATTTTTTTCCACCATCGCTTGTTCATTGGGCAAACTACTCGCTTGTGAAATACGTGTCGTATGTCGCACTCTCATCGTGGAATGATGTTATGTTTGGCATGAAATCTGGAATTTAGCTCACATGTGTCACAGCCTCCTCATCTGACAAATATGTGAACGATGGCTCTGGCCCCTTCCAGCCCTATAAACCTAGTAGTAGAGCATACGCCACGTAAACGGGATACGAACCTAAGCCTCGGCATCAGTGCCAGCAGCTAGGTTGTGAGGGAATAGTGATGCATGACGTTTGATAAGGCTATACATACTTTCAGTCATCCCTTATCGTTCGAATGACATTCGATGGCGGTGTCTGAAAGCTGGGGAACATTTCCGTCCTACTCGATCGATGAGTGTGGATTCCATTTTTGTTATGCTGAGCAGAGTTGGAAGTGTGTATTTATTAGTTCAATAATAGTCCTGAGCACCCTGTGGAGCGATCAACAATTGGACATTCTCCAAATGCCGAGATGAAGAAATGTGGGCGGGCATTCCAGATTGTTTAAGGGCGTGATTAATTAACTGAGAAATGGATGAACGCCCATTGCTGGCACTCCCGCCGCTCTATGTAGTGTGGAGTAGATCCATCCCGAAACACAAAACATCGTTGAGGGTGATGGTGGTGGTGGCGGCGAAGGATGGCTGGCTGGCTGATTGACTGGCTGATGATGAAGGTGATGGTGGGGGTAATCATTCGATCATAAAGCCAATGACTGGCCAAGAATTGGATACTCCCGCCATGATCTCAAGAGGCTATCGAATTTCTGGCCAAAAGCACAAACAAGAAATGGAGGTGGCCACTCCTCCTGTATGTATTGTACTGACTTGGTCTGGCTTGGGCTCTAATTATTTCGATCAATCCACAATCTCCTCTCCTCGGTGGCTGGAGTCGAAGGGCAATTAATTCTTGTTGAAAGCAATAAAATTGGTAGTCTGACTGACCGTTTGCTTCAACAGGGCAGCTTCAGTCCGTTGGCCTCTCTCTTCAACCCTTCTTCAAGACGTTTCGTTTCTTCTGGTCAGTTTGAAAGACCATAAATATGGCTGGGAAGAATACCATGAGAGGGCTGGACCAATACATAACTCACTTTGGATGTCAAAATTCAATCTTACAACTTCTTCGCATGAATTGATTATTCCTCCACAACCAGAGAACTAGAACAAGTGCTAGCACAATGCTATCCATTGAAAGAGCTTATGCTAATGTGAAAAAAAAAATGGCTCCAGATTTACACAAGTGTCCAAGGGCAGTGCTGCTTATTCATCATTCACAGATTACCAAGTAAAGAGCTGGCAACCAAAGAGATCCAATCGAAATATCGAACCGGAAGGATTCCGATCAGAGCCGTTCCTAGGGGACTACTCGTGTGAACTCTTGTTTCGAGCCGGAATTCCAACTTCGGACTCCAAGGAATGGATTATCCTTTCCAAACAGATTGGTAATGGATAATAGAATATTAGTTTAGCGGACGAGTCATAATTCCTGGTTTTAAGATTAATATTTGTAGAGGCTGACAGTAGCCCTTCTCCGCCCATCTACTTAGAAATTCGACACGGAGAACGCTTAATTTCTTGGATGAAATGGATTCTCCGGCTTCTTCAGGTCGTTTTTGAGAAGCTTTTCGGACATGCTCGAAGAGGAGAGCGTGCGCATAAATTCATAGCTCAAAGATGTTTTATGGATCGAGTCCACGATCTTCAAGAATCGAAATTCCCTTTCCAAGATAAATCTCGCATGACAAACCAAACATTGGATGATCCTTTGAGCGAGGGGTTCGAACGGCTTTGCCGAAAAGTGATCCCAAAGGACGACCCAAAGTGGATCGTGGTGTATACTGGCAGATTGGCAAAGAGTGCCACACAACCAACCACTGTCTTGTTAAAGCGAAATGTGAAACTCGAGTTTCAAGTTTGAGTTGTTTGAGTTGTGAGCGAGCGTTGTCGTTGTCACGTCCAACGCGGAAGTGTGTCATCTATGATGGATCTTTTCTCCACTGCTTCGACTGCCATTGGCTTCGAGGAGAGTGCAACAGACACGATGGAAGTGCTTCAACATGTCACTTGCCAATGTGATTGAAAGGGGTGAAAAAGTCAGGTCCGATGGCAGCAACGTGAGCACTCACACGCCTCCTTCATTAGATACTGGATATCCGAGCGCAGCATCCTCTCCTCCCCATTACCATCATCATCATCATCGTCGTCCCTTTCATAAGGATATTAAAATCTCCGGATTTGGTCCTCTTCGATGCTGAGTCTGATGAACTTGAAGGGATATTGGTAGTCAAACGTCAAAGAAGGCCTTTGAATGGTTGTTTGAGACTATGTAGATCGACAGTATGAAGTCTACGTACGTGTTTGATAGTTAGCAGAGCCTTTATTAATGTACAAGTTGGTAGAGGTACAGAAATCTAGCTAATTCGAGATTAGCAAATATACCCGTTTGGGGGCCTATTTGCCACTTTTCTAGTTTCTTACCACTTTTTCTAAAAGTTTCAAATCAGCCAACCTTTCATGCCCGATTTTTCTTGAGGGTGTAAAAAAGGTCAAATGATGCAAAAATGTGTCGATTCCTTTTCTTTGGTTTTCGGTGTTAAGGTGGGTGCGCCTTGCCCGGCTAACAAAGTCAACCATCACATTATCTGTGTCATGACCAGTATCAGATTGTTGATCAGATCTGTGGGTGTAGCTAGCGTCTCAAAACCTTCCTTGAAAACGCTCGGAGAGGAGCATCGAACTGGGGACCTCTGTTGTGCTAGGAAACAGCTCTAAGTTACTACTCCCAAAAATAACATCCGGCATCGAGGTTTGAATGTTATATCTTGATAAACTCTTCAAGGCAAAGAGCTATCAAATTAAATGTCTATGACTAATTCAAATCTAATCTATGACGGCTGTGAAAGATCTTCAACTATTGGAGGGAACTTCAGCGGAGCTAGGCCGATTTTCCTTTTTGTCACACCTTTTTGACCGGGTCATTAATAGAAACAGGCAGTAAGGTACTGTCATTTGAGACCAAACTGCACTTCTTTTATTATATTCATAATTAGCTATTCTTAAAACTCCAGACTTTTTAATATAAAAACAAAATTTCGATATTTCCATTTGAAGCACGATAACTCAACATTTTGTCGTAAAAACACGATTTGTTTTATTTTAGTCGTTTTTTATATTGTATGGCAGTATCCCTTGTGACTTTTGGGGAGCTGAAATATTGTTACGCAAAATGGCCTAGCTTCGCCTATTACCATGTCCTATCCTCCTGTTAAAGGTATCCTTGGATCAGTCAAACTCGTTGATTTTTTTTCTTGTATAAGTTCTCGATGTTCGTTTCCTATTGTGTTGTCAAGTAATTTGCCACTTTGGTTGTTATTTGTCAAATTATTTGCCAATCTATTAGCCATTTTTCTCCCTTTGTTTTCGTCTTTTGGTCATAAAAGAGCAGTTCAATTTGCCAGAGGCATGCACCCTTAGTCGTTTATTAATCAAAACTAGAGCACAATTAAGGGAGAGACGAGTTATCCTTTTTTTAATGAACTACTATTTGTTGCGTTGATTTTAGTTCATTGTGTGAAACACCAAACTAATTTGTTTTGACTGCTAGCAAAAAACTTTAACCAATCACTAATTGAAAACTGATTGAACAACTTTTCCTGTTTTGGCAAAAAGAAGGGAAAAAAATAACTTCTGTGACGAGGAAGCATTTTGAAAGCCATATTGTTGCTGTTGAATCAGCCGTTAATCAAAATACAATTGTTATAATCCCGCATAAAGAAAATTCCATGTCGAGATGGAGCCAAAAAGTGAGCAACTAGATTTTACTATTGAGGTTCGATATCCGTAATCTCAAAACATTTGCCTTCATGTACTGGCAAATAAATGGTAAATTAAGTAACGCCATTAAAAACGTACATACTGCAAATACTAAACTTTCACTATTCTTTCGAAAACTCGCGTCTAACAAGTTTTAATCAAATTTTGAATTACGATCCTTTCAATCAGTAATCTATTCATTAAGAGTGACCTACAAACCTCACTTGGCTCATTTCTAGACGATTTATTTCGGTTGATAAAAATATTACGCCAATTTATTGCCAGAAACCAAAGCAACTATTCTCAGTTTTATAGGGTTTCCGACCATGCCAAGGACATTTGTGAGACCAATCTTCATGCGAGTGCTTCTCCCTATGAGGAATGGGAGTTCCAATGACCCGTGGAATTCCTCCACACATTCTGATTATATTCCAGCATCCCCCCCCAAAAACGGAGGGTTCATTGCCAGCCTCCTCTTAACCTAAATGGAAGGATCAACCCCGCGAATACGATACACATTACAAGTGTTAGTTCCAATATTCCTTAAACAAAAGTGGAGTGGAGTGGCCTAAAAGTTTTGTTTCCCTATGGTACGAGTAAACAACTTTTGGATGATAGCGCTATGGAAACATGGCTCTCTGTCGTTGTCTGACAAGTTTCTCAAATGAATGCGATCATCTACTTGAGATTCTAGTAGAGGATATTGGTTCGAAGTTCTCGTGTGGGTTTACGAGAAATGAATACATACAAATGGTGAGAGAGAGTGAGCGAGTGAGGTCGTTCTCGAGGGAGGCGATGTTACAGAAGTCAAGGTTATCCGAGTGGAATTCGTGGAGTTGAGTAATGGCATGATGAATGGCTCCAAGGAATGGCAGAATTTCCTCCTTAATTAAGTGTGCCAACCTCGGAGTCGAGGACTGGGATTTTTTCTTAGGTTTGAAACTAGTATCATCACATATGACACTACGTCAAGATCCTATTATTCATATCTATCCCAGTGTTTTTTCATCGTTTTCATAACCTGGATGAGGAGGAGCTCCCCACTTAAATATTGTTGTAGCGTTTAACGAAGCCAATTGAGGTGCTCGTTAGAGGTTTTCCAATAGGAACAAGTAAGCTGACTAACAGGCGACGAGCAACCTAGGGAGATGAGGGGGAACAACGGCAAATACTGTCGGGGAATTCTACGAACTACGCCATAGTAGAAGTAGTAGTAGTAGCAGCAGGAGTAATGGTAGCAGGGGTAGTAGTAGTAGTAGTAGAAGTAAGAGTAGTAGGAGCAGAACTAGTGGTAATAGTAGAAGCAGAGAGTCCACATGGTGGAATCGTTCCTAGGGGGAAAAGCCTAAACGAAGAACCCCTCTTGAACTCTCTGCATCACACGGAACTCGATTGATATAGGGTAGAGTGCAGTAAGAAAGAAGGCTAGGAACACGAATAAGAAGAAAACGTATTGTTAATAACAATTGTACCAATTATGCTACTTGGCTTTAGCTATTTTTTTATGCCCAGGCGGGTTAGAGTGATTAATTGGACAATTATTGTGGGACTCAAAATCAATATCTACATCAAGCAGGAAAATATTCATTTATTAATCAATATGGAAGATTGTAAAACACAGTTGTTTGTGATATCATCCCAAATATACGTAGCAGTGCTAAAAATTAAGTAGGAAAGATTTCCACCGAGTCTCTTAATGTCGGTCAATGTTCCCACACACTTACAGTGTTCTCCCTCATCATCATCGCGACGTTCAAGCCAGTCGGTCTCCACTCGAGAAGTTTTGCATGCCCCTGACTGTTCTCATGAGCTTGTTATCACATGGGCGTGGCTTTGCCGGCGAAAAAAAAAAGGTTTTTTTTTTCTTCTTCGTGGAGAATTGAGGTTTCGGGCAGCAGGGTGTCACAGTGGGACCCGATTCGTATTGTATGAGCTCACTCGCAGAAGTGTCTGGTGGACTAACGTGAGTCACCCCCTCCGGGGGAAAATTGTATTGTAGGTTTTTTTGCTACTTTACCATAAATGATGTCCGGACCACTTCGAGCGATCGGCTGCCTATCCAGGACCAGGGGGAAGGAAACAATTCTAGTCCATCGTATACACTCAATCAAATTCGGAGTGATTCTTTTTTTGGTAGTCGTACTGAGGGTGGCGGTTGGCTCTGTTATTGGGTACTAAACCAGTTGTTCCAGAGGCAGGAGAAGGATGCCCGGTAAGGGCAGTGATGGTGATGGTGGTGGTAGTAGTAGCAGTTGTTGTAAGCGTTTATTGTTCATCCTCACGAGGGAGCCTGAATAATTCTGATATCAGAGGCAAAAAGCCGGCAGAAGAAATGAGGTCCTGTCTACCAGGAGATAGAGAAATGATATTTTGTCAGTTGGCTTGCGGATCTGCTTTAAAAAGCTAGGTTTTGTTCTGGATTTCCACATCCGAGGGAGTTTGAACACACGGTTCTTATCCAAGTGCAAGGATTGCATTGTCTCGCCTGATTGCACTTTATTGCCCACGCTGCGGCGTGGCGTGAATTGGCAGTTTGCGAGTTCATAAATTCCCTCATATTGTACAAAAATGCTTCATGATGAGGTTCTTAACACTAATTTCATTCAACAAGCAAGTTAATCCATCCGTTCCACCCGGACCCAATCAACCCCGGAAAAAAAGTTCTGATCCGCCACGTGAACGCCTGCTTGGACGTTGTGGGACGAATGGAGACACAGACCCTCGATCTTTCATGAGCATCGCTTTTTTCCCACATTCGACTCACTTCCTGGACCGTTCATTCGGCGTATTTTTTTTCCTATTGAGGAAACTTTATTCACGAGATGCTGACAAAGATTCACGAGGAGACAAATGATTGTGAACTATGTGAGAAGAACATCAAACAGGAGCAGAGACATGACACATTTGTGAGGAGGTACGTCTAAGGCGCAATCCAGATCCCCAGACCCGCACTCAAGAATGTTCAATGTGGCTTTTTCTCAACATCTCAGAGAACAAGTAGAGTGACATGCCGAGTTCTGGCACGGCCAGTAGACAATACTGTATGTAGTGGATACACATGTGGCGTTTTTACGTTTTGACCTGAGGGAAATGAGTCGACGACGACGGAGACCGAGGCGGAAGTGGCCTAAGTTTGATATCCATGTCAAGTGTGGTACCCGCCCCGGTACTCACTCATTCATTTCGCGTCTCATCTGTCGTTCCCCAGTCCCAAATCCCGACACCCTTGACACTCCCTCTTTCTCGTGGGTTGGCGCCGAGGGATTTGATTTCCTACTTTCTCGAGATTCAAATCACCCGAGGCCTGATTCAGGAGTAGCCCAAAGCACTGGAATAGTAGGTGGATGGATGATAACGATGTTGATGATCCGGGTACAGCTTTGAAGGGTGGTGCATTGATGAAATTTCACTTGTCATGTCTTCAGATAGAGTAGAATTAGTTCATAGAAGAAGAGACAGGTTTGTTTTTGCTCCAGTTGTTTACGAGCCACGGGAGAACAATGACGACAAACCGTGCTCTCCCGGACAAATAAGACCCGGGGGAGTGTCCAAGCTTGTCTTGAGACGGAACACGTGCGCTAAGAAAATGCAGGGATTTCCATAATCATCCTCGACCCCGTCGTTGTGATCAGCTTGCTCATCCTCCTCCCCTGTTCTCCCTCTATCGCTCCTTTGAGCTCGTGCTCATCCATCCGCCACTCCCTAATGATATCTCTGCCAAACTTCCGAGATCAAAAAAAAATGTTTTTCAATTTGACTCACTTCAAACGCTCACACAAATAGTGAATGGCCCTTATTTGAATTGGATTATTCAAGTTGTTTTCGAAGAATTGAGACACAATGCTTGGTCCACAAATCAGCTGCTAGTAAAGAGCTCATCATTGGTCCTCGATGAACTCTACCAGGTTTGAGGAAAGGGGATTTCGTTTGCTCTCGAGCGTTTCTCATTTGGCCAAGATCCAGTTTCGTCTCTTTTCTCGTGGATTCCCGCCGGTTCTTCAACCCCTGTGACAGTCATTGGTCTTGGATTACTGCCATCATTGGGTAGTCCCCTGAAATTCGAGGTTGACTAAACTCTTCCGGGAGATTATCGCTCCGAACACTTTGATTTCCTTAATCCGAGACAAGACGCGAGGTCTCTCCCTGTTTTGGGCTCCCTATGCATCCCTAATTTGGAGGTACTACACTAACGTCATGTTTTGTCTGGAAGGCGGTGGGGAGAAGAGAAGTGGCTAGCTTGTGCATTGTGGACTGAAGAGGGAAAACGAAGAAATCGTCCACAGATCTCCCAAGTTTGGCGTGCTCGACCAAAGTCTATAATTCATCGTTCTAATTGACAGCAGTTGGCTCTTCTCCGACTCTTTCTTCCTTCGCTTTGATCGTGGTGAGGCTTGGAGATCGGTTTGGATGCTCAAGTCAGAATGAGTAGTGTGTGTATGTGTGTACGCAGCGAAGGGCGATGATCGCCGAAGAAAACTATAGCGGCTTTGGCGGTTTCGGCAAGAGGACGATCATCGCCCTGGGAGCTCCCGTTTTGGCCGCCCTATGCATGGCTTGCTCATGTGAACCAGGGGCTCAAAATATCGACAGCATCGAGTCCACCACCATGATCACCACAACCCAAACAAGGATGAAGAGAACCGTAAATCCAAATGTAGATCGCTCCGTGGACTCGGAATCTTATCCCGATCCTACTAATGGAATAAGGTTTTGTCTGAAACAACTTGTTGACAACGATTTATCAATGACTAACCTGTCGCTTAGCATTAACGTCTTCTCTCATCATGGCCCAAATTTCGGAGATATCTCAAATTTAAGCGCGAATCTGCGGACATGGCCGACCAGAATTACCGCACAAAACGATCTCCTCAACCAAGTTACCTCGGACATTGTGCCCTTCAAAACAATAGAGATGAGGGGAGGACACGTCCGTACATTCGATCCCCTAAATCTTTGTGCGTAAGCGAGAGGTTTTTTTTTTTAATTTTTGAATCGTCTTCATGCCTCCCAAAAAGCCACGGAATCATTAAGCGGCCACCAAAATCTGAACTGCATTTTGAGAGAGATAGCCCGAAAATCGGGTTCGTTAGGAAAATAGTTCCCATTCCAAGTCTGCCTCAGACATTTCAGAACACCGAAGAAGCCGAGAAAAAAAGATCAAGTCAACTTTACACGAGTTTGACCCCGGGAAAAAGACGAGGAAAGAAGAGGAAAAAAGCAAGTGCTTTTCGAGCGTTTCAAACTTTGATGCACCTTTTGGAGGGCAATTGGAGCGGCGAGTGTTGAAATAAATGCAATAGTGATGCTTGATAATTTCCTCTCTCTCTCTCTCTCACTCATTCACTCCTGGTCCATCAGAAGCAAGTCTTGTTTTCTGATCGGGAATTCCGATATCCTTTTTTTCAATGGGTATTGGGGCTCTCAGATCAACTTTTGCCTTTACATTGTCATTCATCACTTCACAGGTCAACTCCCGGGTAGATATCGACATCGATGAGACAGCCTGTGGATGGCAAGACCAGAAAGGATTCAAACTCGAGATAATTTTTGACCACTTCTTGCCTCGTTCTCCTCTCATCGGCCGGCTTGAGCACCACCACAACGAGGCAAGTTCGAAGAAGCAATTCAGAGTAATGGATTCTGCATGCAGGCGAGAACGAGGGCCGTTCTCTAAGCCCTTATCAGGGCTTCAGATCGAAATTGGTCAAGTCCACCCCATGTCCAGGACCAGAACCTAGTAGCTGTGCAAGTTGAAGAAGCCGTTCTGGCGGTAGGTGAGCTGGTAAAAAAGATGAGACCAAATTCCTTCATAATTCGAGCCACACGGACGGTGCGGAGCTATTGGGGCAGAGCACAAGCGCTTTTCCAAAACCAAAGCCATAAATATTGAGGGCACGGCCTTTGGAGACCAATTACACATTTACAATTCGAGGTCCAATTGTTTCCATGTGACAAGTGATGCCCGGTGGCCCTCCGGCCTAAGTGAACACGGTGAAACAGCTCATTTTCCCAATTAAGAAATCTATTGCTGTGATTTCTTTCGCCCTCAGGCTCGTCATAAAGCTAGGAGAGAACGAGGAGAAAGAAAGAGAGAGAGAGAGGTGACAACGTGAATAGATCTATGCACACGACAGGCATGGACTTTTTGTACAAGCTTTGCATTACCTTTTCCGAATCGGACAAGTAGTGTATGACCGGTTGTCTTTATCCCTTCAACACTCACCAATCATGAGCGACTAAAATCGGCAAATTCCAACCTCACACGCTGCCAAACTTGGTATACAAACTTGGGCTGAACAAGCAGCCATCAATGCGGACCATTTCAAGCCGCTTAATCGGTCGTTCACTTTTGCATTGTAACGACGGCACTAGGTTTTCTTGAACTGGATGTGGATGATAATGGCTTCCGTCCAAAAGAAAGAGATTTCGAGCGTTTACGTGTGTATGTGTATTGTGTAGCACTAGTCGATGCTGTTGTAGTAAATGCTTCTGACAGGGAGCTACACAATTACGCGACTCCCTGGGTCGCGACTTCTGTTCACTCCCTCCAATCCTCCTTTTTTCCCTCCACATTCAACAAGCCGCACCACGTACTGTACGTTCTCCTCCTGCATCAAAGAACGGAGGGAAAGAAAGAGAATCTTGTCACTTGCAATTGGCCTGGGGGCGTTTGATCGTGGATTTCTTTTCTTTGCTTCTTCTTTTTAGGTATACACTAGAGAAAACTCTCTCACAGCCTCGGCAGGCTGAGATTGGCTTCGTCGAAAGCTTCGAATGGGGATGACTTGCGACTCGCCATCGAATTGGGCGGTTAATGATCTATGGTGGAGATCTTTATATTTGGCCCCAATCTCGTGAAAGGAAAGAACCACAAGATGGTCGAAGATTGTTGTCGAGGGGGGCCGTCCGAGGACAAAAATCATTAGCATCCCTGATTCTCATGACTCTAGAAAGGTCATCTCCGTTGGGGACGGACGGGGGATGCTCCATCATTTATCTCGATGAACTCACTCGGTGGGGACACTCTTGGGTTTGTATTGATAGCTCACCTCCTGACGGACTTCACCCGACCTACAAGTACAATATCTACCCTATGATGAATGAAGCCAGAATCTACTCCTCGAGTATTATGATCATTCAGAGAAACGCATCATGGGCCATCGATTCTCAAATACGTGAGCGACAATGACGGATCTCGAAAATGGACTCGAGAGACAACGCTCATTCATAAAAGAATATCAATGGAATGCCTTTCGGTATGACGGGCACTCACCATGGATTGAATCCCGGACAAATGAACACGATAACTGAATAATAACTCCTCGTTGGTTGAGAGCCCTGAATGTGCTACGGGGAACATTCGAAACGGTCATGTGGAAGAATAGAAAATTATAGGCTTAAGGGAAAGTGATCCAGTTATCAGGTGGACAAGTTGTGAAACTCGCATATACACCCGTGACTGGAGATCATGAAAATGCCAGAGACTTTGGGAAGTGTTTTAGAGCATTAACCGTTTTCTTAAGAGGTGAATACTGATCCGCAGTCTGTTTTGTGATTGAGTTATATATATCGGAATTGCGACACTTGCATTAATACGCACATATGTATATTCAAGAGCGGTGCCTGGTCGATGAAGGAGAACACTGCTTCTGGGTTTGATAACCGTGGATCTCAAGGCACTTATTTCGCCAAAACGTCTGTTCTAAAATTGTCACGT